>NC_051211.1:4204114-4294114 GCF_015220715.1 Pygocentrus nattereri | reverse complement strand
CTCTCCTCTCTCTCTCTCCTCTCTCTCTACACACTCTCTGCTCTCTCTCTCTACACTCTCTCTCTACTCTCTACACACTCTCTTTCCTCTCTCTCTCTACATGCTCTCTCTCTCTCCACTCTCTCTCTCTCTCTCTACACACTCTCTCCTCTCTCTCTCTCCTCTCTCTCTACACACTCTCTCTCCTCTCTCTCTACACACTCTCTCTCTCTACACTCTCTGCTCTCTCTCTCTACACTCTCTCTCTACTCTCTACACACTCTCTCTCCTCTCTCTCTACACACTCTCTCTCTCTCTCTCTCCTCTCTCTCTACACACTCTCTGCTCTCTCTCTCTACACTCTCTCTCTACTCTCTACACACTCTCTCTCCTCTCTCTCTACACACTCTCTCTCTCTCTCTCTCCTCTCTCTCTACACACTCTCTGCTCTCTCTCTCTACACTCTCTCTCTACTCTCTACACACTCTCTCTCCTCTCTCTCTACACACTCTCTCTCTCTCTACACTCTCTGCTCTCTCTCTCTCTCTCTACACACTCTCTCTACTCTCTACACACTCTCTCTCCTCTCTCTCTCTACACTCTCTCTCTCTCTACACTCTCTGCTCTCTCTCTATACACTCTATCTCTACTCTCTACACACTCTCTCTCCTCTCTCTCTCTACTCTCTACACACTCTCTCTCCTCTCTCTCTCTACTCTCTACACACTCTCTCTCCTCTCTCTCTCTACACGCTCTCTCTCTCTACACTCTCTCTCTCTCTCTCCACTCTCTCTCTCTCTCTACACGCTCTCTCTCTCTCTACACTCTCTCTCTCTCTCTATACACTCTCTCTCTCTCTCCACTCTCTCTCTCTACACGCTCTCTCTCTCTCTACACTCTCTCTCTCTCTCTACTCTCTCTCTCTCTACACTCTCTCTCTCTACACGCTCTCTCTCTCTACACTCTCTCTCTCTCTCTCCACTCTCTCTCTCTCTCTACACGCTCTCTCTCTCTCTACACTCTCTCTCTCTCTCTATACACTCTCTCTCTCTCTCCACTCTCTCTCTCTACACGCTCTCTCTCTCTCTACACTCTCTCTCTCTCTCTACTCTCTCTCTCTCTACACTCTCTCTCTCTACACTCTCTCTCTCTCTCTCTACTCTCTTTGCTCTCTCTACTCTCTCTTTCTACTCTCTCTACACGCTCTCTCTCTCCACTCTCTCTCTACTCTCTACACACTCTCTCCTCTCTCTCTGTACACGCTCTCTCTCTCTCCACTCTCTCTCTCTCTACACGCTCTCTCTCTCTCTCTCTACACTCTCTCTCTCTCCACTCTCTCTCTACTCTCTACACACTCTCTCCTCTCTCTCTCTACACGCTCTCTCTCTCTCCACTCTCTCTCTCTCTACACGCTCTCTCTCTCTCTCTCTACACTCTCTCTCTCTACACTCTCTCTCTCTCTCTCTACTCTCTTTGCTCTCGCTCTCTCTCTCCGCTCTCACTCTAATCTCTCTCTCTCTCACTGATTTTGAAAGCGTCTCTTTTATGAATCCACACCAGTCACCAGTTTCCTTCACTGAGTGCTGATTGCCTGGGAAGCAGCCGGAATATAAAACTAACAGCAGAGTAATGAGGAAGTTTAAGGAAGTTTAAGTCTTTTGATGTTAAAAGCTTCTCTGAGCGTTTATAACTCTGACCACTATCCACCGATGCATTTAAAACAAAAGATCAATCAAGATCCCATTAACCCCCCCCAACGTATCCCAAATGTAGCTGGACCAAGACCTGTCTGGTGTCTGAAACTTGCTTCTTTAGCTTTAGCAGGCTAATGCAGCTAACAAGGCTAATGTACCTAACAAGTAGTACAATCTTCCAGCCCACCAAGTCAGCATGGTTAGCATAACGGCACGATTGCATCATCACAGCCTCAAACACAGTCTCGACTTGCTAATGTGGTTTTTCACACTTCATGACATCCTGTGATCTAAAAAAAGGTACGTAGCATCGCTAAAAGCACCAGCGCCTTCTCTGAGGCTGAATCCCGTCTGACTTTTAGTTCACGTTTATAGATAACAGTGTATCATACAGTGTCAGAGACCATAATCAAGTCTATTAGAAATTCCTACTCCTCCACGCGGGTCCCAGCAAAGTTCTTTTATGGAGAGTTAAAGTTTGTGAAAATCCTAGTTTAACTCAGATCTAGTTGGTCTTGCACACGAATGTGATGTGGCTCAGGTGAAGGCAAGACATACTGGTCATTCACTGGACTGGCTGAGTTTTAGGCAATTCTGAAATAAGTGCACGGTTGCAATTAGAAGATAAAGCTAATTATCATCCTTCTGAAATGACAGTTAATGTTAACAATTCTTGGAAATTCTGAAAGGAACAAAATCTTTATTCGGTAATAAAGATGCTACAGAATTTACTCCCTGCATTATCAAACAAATAAAGTTCAAACGCCGAATGGCTTCAGTGAGGCCAGATCTTTATTTGGTTCATTGAGATCTGGCAGTGTTAATATTGTTACTGACCACAGAGCAAAACTGATTTCTAGTTCTGAAGTGTTTAAAGCTCTTAAAACGTTTAGACACTAATAAATCAGCAGCATGTGACGAACTAGATACCTTGTTTTTAAAGTTAGCAGCTGACGGTGTTGCAGCACCTTCAGCTTAATTTTTTAATCCTTCATCTGTTGCACCTGCAATTCCACTTCTTTGGAAATCTGCTTTGGGTGTTCCTCAATTAAAAGTCGGAGATGCTGCAATGAGAGCGTTTACATGCACTTACTAATCTGATAACTGGAGAAAATCAGATTTTGCCAGTAATAATTCCATCAACGTGTTTACATGGACTTGGAGGAATCAGATAATGGGGAAACTCCAGGTCTTCATGAGTCAGACAGTAATCAGATTTCTGCTTTGCAACCAGCCGATAAACTCACAGAAAACGTGATGTAAACATAACGTAAAACTCAAACTTCATGCCGCCTTTTATTAAAACACTGCGCCCTCATCTAGAAGATGGAGAACATTTAAATCCTTAATTTTAATGAGCGTGTAGTCAATTTTAGCGTCATTCCAAAAGTGTTTTGCTCTCGATGCTTATTTCTGGTACTGCTGTCAAGTTTCGGAAATGCTCAGACTGAGAAGTCAGAAAGAAATCAGAGTGAGAGTTCACAGCACTGAGAAATCTGATTACTGAGCTAAAACCCAGCCTCTTTATCAGATTTCTAGACCTTACTTCAATCTAAGAAATCAGAGTGAGAGTTCACAGCACTGAGAAATCTGATTACTGAGCTAAAACCCAGCCTCTTTATCAGATTTCTAGACCTTACTTCAATCTAAGAAATCAGAGTGAGAGTTCACAGCACTGAGAAATCTGATTACTGAGCTAAAACCCAGCCTCTTTATCAGATTTCTAGACCTCACTTCAATCTAAGAGATCAGAGTGAGAGTTCACAGCACTGAGAAATCTGATTACTGAGCTAAAACCCAGCCTCTTTATCAGATTTCTAGACCTCACTTCAATCTAAGAAATCAGAGTGAGAGTTCACAGCACTGAGAAATCTGATTACTGAGCTAAAACCCAGCCTCTTTATCAGATTTCTAGACCTTACTTCAATCTAAGAAATCAGAGTGAGAGTTCACAGCACTGAGAAATCTGATTACTGAGCTAAAACCCAGCCTCTTTATCAGATTTCTAGACCTTACTTCAATCTAAGAAATCAGAGTGAGAGTTCACAGCACTGAGAAATCTGACTACTGAGCTAAAACCCAGCCTCTTTATCAGATTTCTAGACCTTACTTCAATCTAAGAAATCAGAGTGAGAGTTCACAGCACTGAGAAATCTGATTACTGAGCTAAAACCCAGCCTCTTTATCAGATTTCTAGACCTTACTTCAATCTAAGAAATCAGAGTGAGAGTTCACAGCACTGAGAAATCTGATTACTGAGCTAAAACCCAGCCTCTTTATCAGATTTCTAGACCTTACTTCAATCTAAGAAATCAGAGTGAGAGTTCACAGCACTGAGAAATCTGATTACTGAGCTAAAACCCAGCCTCTTTATCAGATTTCTAGACCTTACTTCAATCTAAGAAATCAGAGTGAGAGTTCACAGCACTGAGAAATCTGATTACTGAGCTAAAACCCAGCCTCTTTATCAGATTTCTAGACCTTACTTCAATCTAAGAAATCAGAGTGAGAGTTCACAGCACTGAGAAATCTGATTACTGAGCTAAAACCCAGCCTCTTTATCAGATTTCTAGACCTTACTTCAATCTAAGAAATCAGAGTGAGAGTTCACAGCACTGAGAAATCTGATTACTGAGCTAAAACCCAGCCTCTTTATCAGATTTCTAGACCTTACTTCAATCTAAGAGATCAGAGTGAGAGTTCACAGCACTGAGAAATCTGATTACTGAGCTAAAACCCAGCCTCTTTATCAGATTTCTAGACCTCACTTCAGTCTAAGAAATCAGAGTGAGAGTTCACAGCACTGAGAAATCTGATTACTGAGCTAAAACCCAGCCTCTTTATCAGATTTCTAGACCTTACTTTAATCTAAGAAATCAGAGTGAGAGTTCACAGCACTGAGAAATCTGATTACTGAGCTAAAACCCAGCCTCTTTATCAGATTTCTAGACCTGACTTCAATCTAAGAAATCAGAGTGAGAGTTCACAGCACTGAGAAATCTGATTACTGAGCTAAAACCCAGCCTCTTTATCAGATTTCTAGACCTGACTTCAATCTAAGAAATCAGAGTGAGAGTTCACAGCACTGAGAAATCTGATTACTGAGCTAAAACCCAGCCCCTTTATCAGATTTCTAGACCTTACTTCAATCTAAGAAATCAGAGTGAGAGTTCACAGCACTGAGAAATCTGATTACTGAGCTAAAACCCAGCCTCTTTATCAGATTTCTAGACCTTACTTCAATCTAAGAAATCAGAGTGAGAGTTCACAGCACTGAGAAATCTGATTACTGAGCTAAAACCCAGCCTCTTTATCAGATTTCTAGACCTGACTTCAATCTAAGAAATCAGAGTGAGAGTTCACAGCACTGAGAAATCTGACTACTGAGCTAAAACCCAGCCTCTTTATCAGATTTCTAGACCTTACTTCAATCTAAGAAATCAGAGTGAGAGTTCACAGCACTGAGAAATCTGATTACTGAGCTAAAACCCAGCCTCTTTATCAGATTTCTAGACCTCACTTCAATCTAAGAGATCAGAGTGAGAGTTCACAGCACTGAGAAATCTGATTACTGAGCTAAAACCCAGCCTCTTTATCAGATTTCTAGACCTTACTTCAATCTAAGAGATCAGAGTGAGAGTTCACAGCACTGAGAAATCTGATTACTGAGCTAAAACCCAGCCTCTTTATCAGATTTCTAGACCTTACTTCAATCTAAGAAATCAGAGTGAGAGTTCACAGCACTGAGAAATCTGACTACTGAGCTAAAACCCAGCCTCTTTATCAGATTTCTAGACCTTACTTCAATCTAAGAAATCAGAGTGAGAGTTCACAGCACTGAGAAATCTGATTACTGAGCTAAAACCCAGCCTCTTTATCAGATTTGTTACAGACTTATAGACCTGACTCCGATCGAAGAAACTGGAGTGTGTTGTTTATACAACTATTTGAATAATCAGATGTATGTAAATGCACTCAGTATGTATTACTGTGAGCTATAAACATGAACAAACCTAACTGTGTAGCCATGTAGGACAACAGGTGTGCAGAATCGGACTCACCTTTACATGCGTGCACATCACACAAGCATACGGACTCCACATTACGTCTGAGATTTCTACTGTTTCTGAAGATTCTGAAAAGATTTGGGTGACTATTGACGCCTAGTGTTTGTTAGCTACATTAGGCCATGTAGGTCCAGCGCTAAACTGAACAAACTTCAGACAGCAAACACATCTTGGCCGATCGGCCGTGGTTGGGGAGATGGGAAGATCATTACTTTTTATTTTTTGGCCAACTATGGCTTTAAGGCCTCGCTGAATATAGGTGTACTATAGGCCACTGAGGCCAGACCAACACTGACTCTGACTGCGGCGATTTCACTGCCTTTTCAGCCCTCTGAGGGACAGATTTTAAGACTGCCTCGCTCTGGCTCATAAACTGTCTAGCGTGATAGACACTCCAGAGGGAGAGATGGAGAGACAGACAGGAAAGAGAGAGAGAGAGAGAGCACAAAAGAGAGCAAGAGAGCGAGATTCGCCCCACCCTGAGGAGAAGAGAGAGAGGGAGGGAAGAAGAGAAGGGGGACGGAGGGAGTAGAGTTACTGTACCATTCTGCATGGCCTCGTGTTTCCAGCGGGGGGCGCATTTGTCTGCTCGCTCTACAACAAACGGGAGAGGCAGAATTTACTTCATTACACTGAAGTGCAGACAGAGAGAGAGAGAGAGAGAGAGAGAGAGAGAGAGCGATGAGGAGATAGAGTAGAGAAAAGAGAGAAATAGAGAGAGGTGATGAAATAGAGCAGAGAAAAGAAAGAGAGAGAGAGAAACAGATGAGAAGATAGAAAGACCAGACAGAAGACAGAGAAAAATAGATAGAGAGGGAGACAGAGAGATAGAGAGAGAGAAGAAGAGTTAGAAAGACCACAGAGAGAAGAGAGAAAAGACAGATAGAGAGAGGAGATAGAGAGAGGAGAGAAAGAAAAGAGAGAGACAGAGAGATGAGGAGAGAGAGAGATGATGACACAGAGAGCAGAGAGAGGAGAGAAATGGAGAGAGAAAGAGTGAGAGAGAGAGCAAGAGGGACAGAAAGAAAGAGAGGGAGAGAGAGAAAGAAAGAAAGAGAGAGTGAGAGAAAGAAAGAGAGAGATTGAAAGATAGAGACCGATAGAGAGAGAGAGAATGAGCAAGAGAGAGCGAGCAAGAGAGAGAGAGAGAGAGAGAGAGAGAGAGAGAGAGCAGCATGTGTGAAAGGAGAGGCTGGTTTCTATTCACTTCATTTGACATAGTTATCACTGAGCTCTAACCTCATCATATTACACACAGTTCCAGATCACATAATCAGAATCACTGTTTATAAGAAGATTCAGACACAATGCAGCCATTCAGCATCAGAAACAACAGGGAAAACACTAAATATTCCCATTTTTAACATTTTGTCCCACATGACTCAAATGTAGAGGCAAAATTGCCTCATAAGTAATATGATATTAAAAACCTCACTGTAACTGAACTGAAGAGATGTGTTAAAGGGAAACTCCACTTGTTTTTATGTCTTTACAGTGGTGGTGATGGGAATCAAGGGTCGCCATGACAACAACACACATATAGACATTTTTATTTACTATCCAAACCCTCCACTGAACCTACACAAGTCTTCTGAACTTAACAAATGTTCATGACAGAGTTTTGTTGGCCCCTCCCACTATGTGTTTTAGCCTGGACTATTTTATGAACTTATCTACTCTGTTTTACAGGTATTTAACTGAAAACATCACAAAGAAGAGATATTTAATATTAATCTTATCAGCTTTATTGATTTTTGTAATTATACGCTAATTGCAAATTTGATCCCTGCGACACATCACACCAAATTCAAGTTAAGACTCTACTACACCAAGTGGAAGCCGAATATCAGCACCATCCAGAAACACCTCTGACTTCTCTGGGCTAAAGCTGGTCAGAGATGTACTGACACAAAGTGGAAACGTGTGCTGTGGTCAGATGAGTCCACCTTTCAGATTGCTTTTGGAAATAATGGACGTCCTGTTCTCCAGTGCAAAAAGGGAAAAGGACCATCCCGATTGTTACCAGCATAAAGTTCAAAAGCCAGCGCCTGTCACTGTTTGCAGGCGTGTTAGTGATCTGTGAAGGTTCCATTAATGCTGAGGGGTACAGCTTAAACATGCACGTGAGGCCTGTGAGATGGAGCTGAAGCTTTTGAGCTTTTATATGTGAATTTGTTTTTTTTTGCCCATTCACAGTCACAACATTAAAAACTGAAATACACTGGTTTGTAATATAAAAATGATTTTAAGTTTTAGCACTTCAGCAGCGAATTCACAACCATGTCACCTAATAACTTTTTGTGAGGGGGCTTTCGGAGGTGGACATCTGGTTCCTATCACCACCTCTGTGAACATCAAACCGCTCTGAATGACTTTATTCTCAACCACATAATTACAAGCTGTAGCCCAGAGAAGTCAGCAGTGTTTCTAGATGTTGATATTGGGCTTCTGCTTGGTGTAGTAGAGTCATAACTTGAATTTGGTGTGATGTGTCGCAGGCATCAAATTTGCAATTACCGTATAGTTACAAAAATCAATAAAATTGATAAAGTAAAATATTAAACATGATTTTCTTTGTGATGTTTTCATGTAAAATACCTGTAAAAAGAGTATTTAAATCACTGCTTTCTGATTTTATTTGCATCTTACCTACTTGTTCAGCTTTTTTGGAATTGGGTTAGTAAATAAAGTGGCTATATTTGTAATAGCCGTCGCGACCCCTGGTTCCTATCACTACCACTGTGGAGAAATCTGGGATTTTATGTAGAAATTCTATGATATTGGTGGACTTTTTACCACACAAAACCGCTTTCAGTCAGCATGTGTATAAATGTAGTGCATCAATATTTTCACCATTTCTTATGTCTCAATGAAACTCGGTCCTCTGTTCAATTTAACAGAAAAAACAATATATATGCTGCATTATTGATAAATTTTCTTTAGTCAATATTAAAAATGTAAAAATCTGTTAATAAAAATATGACAAGCATTTTGTATAGTTCAAATGAAATTTGTCAAATGAGTTTGTGTATATATTACCCCTTGATTTCAGTCAGTGAGCACAAAACCTGACCCAAAATACTTTCCTAGCCTGCAATTATCCTGAACAAGAGAACAAAATTGGCCTCCACAGCCACGACTCTGCCACCAAGCATGTGTCTCTAGAAAAGAGATGATATTCTGACCGCACTTCAGCGCGAAATTTAGCTCTGAAATTCAAGATTGAACGCCGAAAGCAGATAAAGACCCAAAGGAGAAATTCTGAGAAGTCAGAAGAGTGAAAGTATCTGATAGATGTGGCATCATCAAAGCGGGCTAATGAAGCCCACCAGCCACTGCGCTACTGCCAGTGGAAAATGACGGCTCTATTTACAAGGTTTTGCTTACACCATGCGTGGAAAGTTATTAAGCATTAAATGCATGCTTACTATTGAAGTGTTAAAGGGGAATTCCACCAAACTGTTGCAATGTCTGCATAATTAAATGGCCAAGATGGAAACAAAGTCATTTAGAGTGGTTAGATGTGAAAATCTCTGTTCTAGAAAAACTTACCATCTCAGAACTGTTGACAGGAGCATGTTTACCACTGTGGTAAATCACCTTTCCTTTAACAATGTTCTGCAATCAGATAGGATAGGAACTCTGGGCCCAGTCTAGCTCCTGCACTCTCCTACTACCAAAGCACACTGTTGAACACATGGAATGTTGTTTGACCTTGTCTTGCTGAAACAAGACATTGTTGAAAAAAGGACGTCCTTGCAGGGACATCCTTGAAAATGACGTCATCTAGATGTTGCTCCAAAATGCGTAAGTACCCATCAGCATTAATGGAACCTTCACAGATGTGCAAGTCACTGACACTAACATTAACACACCTGCAAACAATGACAGGCACTGGCTTTTGAACTTTATGCTGGTAACAATCGGGATGGTCCTTTTCCCTTTTTGCACTGGAGAACAGGACATCCATTATTTCCAATCTGAAAGGTGGACTCATCTGACCACAGCACACGTTTCCACTTTGTGTCAATACATCTCTGACAAGCTTTAGCCCAGAGAAGTCGGCGGTGTTTCAGGATGTTGCTGATAATTGGCTTCCGCTTGGTGTAGTAGAGTCTTAACTTAAATCAATTAAGCTGATAATGCAAAATACTACATTCTTTGTGATGTTTTCAGTTAAATACCTGTAAAAAGAGTAATTAATCACTGCTTTCTGATTTTATTTGCATCTTACCTACTGTTCCAGCTTTTTTTGGTATTGGGTGGGTAAATAAAGTGGCTATATTTGTAATAACCGTCGCAACCCCTGGTTCCTATCACTACCACTGTGGAGAAATCTGAGCTGGTAAACCACTCTGAATAACTGAATAACTCTGTTTACATCTCAACGGCTGAATTATTTCAAATTTTTTAAAACATCAGTGGAGTTCCCCTTTAATGTCTGTGAACTTCCATCGGTCAGGCACAACATCATGACCACCTCCTTGTTTCTACACTCATTGTCCACTTTATCAGCTCCACTTACTGTATAGCTGCACTCTGTAGTTCTACAGTTACAGACTGTAGTCCATCTGTTTCTCTGATACTCTGTTAACTGACGCAGTGGTGGTGTTTTAGTGTCTCCAGCAGCACTGCTGTGTCTGATCCACTCGTACCAGCACGACACACACTAACACACCACCACATCAGTGTTACTGCAGTGCTGAGAATGATCCACCACCCAAATAGTACCTGCTCTGTGAGGGTCCGTGGGGGTCCTGACCACTGAAGAACAGGGTAACAGAGTATCAGAGAAACAGATGGACTACAGTCTGTAACTGTAGAACTACAGAGTGCAGCTATACAGTAAGTGGAGCTGATAAAGTGGACAAGGAGCGTAGAAACGAGGAGGTGGTCAAATTGTTATGGCTGATCGATGTATGTTTGTCAGTCACTGCTCAACCTGGTGAGATGAGAGACCGTTAATCCAGTCTTCAGAGACCCTGAGCCAAGGCCACATTTCTGTTCTATTCCATTTCCAAATGCTCCAGATCCAGAGCGCCAAGGTCATTAACCCTACCAGGTCCCTTGTGGTGTTTATGCCTTCAAACGCCTCATATTTCTCATTAAAATCAATATCGTTAACATAAGCAGAGAATTTGAGTGGAAAGTGCAGATTAGAAACTTTCAATCTACACCACATTTGTGTTTGTAAGTAGAAGAGGAGATATTTTATTATGAATTGAATGAAAAGCTATTGTTATGCGTCTAGTCTTGTTTAGCAAAAAGAAAAATATATTTTACGTTTTTACCATGATTTTGTCAATAAACACAGAAACAAGTCAGAAAAGTAGACTCAATCCTATCGATTAAAGATTTTAAATGAATGTGAATGTACAAAACTGAGTGAACACCCTTCATTTATCCAACTTCCAGTCAAAACAGCCATGAAATATTAAATATGGTATTCATGTACATCTTTATTACAGCTTCCACTTTTCAGAAGACGCTTTTGGAAACATGTAGGAAAGTTTCTCCACACGAGTTCAGTCTTAGCAACTGGCTGACCATTTTCTGAAGTGATCAAACCCATTCAGTGGTGTTGAGGTCTGGACTCAATGGTGGTCAGTCCATTGTCCAGCTTCTTTGTTTGGTGTGTCCATCTCCTTTTCTCAGTGAGGTTCTTCTTGATCAGCAACACGTCCTTTCAGACCCACAGCGCTGAGTGGTCTTCTCACAGTGGAAGGATGGACAGAAACACCTGTGGACGTTTTCAGATCTGAAGCAGCTTGATGTTCTCCTCTCTCTCAGAGATCAATGCTTTAAGTGCTGTTTATCTGATGGGGGCAGCTTTGGTGTCTGCCAGGTCTTCCAGGTGGTTGTTAGGGGACTTATTTTCCAGTTTCGGAAACTGTTTTTCATTTTGAGCTGTTATTTCCTTATACAAGTGGATTATTTTACACCTAATCTCAGAAACATGAAGTGATGAATAACTTGAGCTTAATGGCTGTTTTGAAATAAATGAAGGGTGGCCTCTGACTTTTGCACAACACTATTTTATTATTTTATCAAGTATGTAATTAATTACCTAACTATGCATTATGTAATTACATATTCATTAACTGCATATGCAAATAACTATGCAATGTGAATTAGACGTGTAGCAGAATGACAATAATAACTCTAAATTTCAAAGTTTATATTGAACAGAACAAAACTGTGGCCCAGTTTAGGGTCCCTGAGATCCTGACAGAGAACCTCAGACACAGATGTGGAGCTGATGGATCGCTTACCTGACATACTGCTGAGGATCAGGGCCTAAAAGTCATTCTCACGGACTCCTCGATATCTGTCAGCGCCAAGAGAGCAAGAGAAAAGGTCACTGAGATCAAACAGGTTCTGATAAAAAAAAAAAAAAGTATGACATACTATTTAAACATTGTTTCGAGAGGGCACAGCTTCCCTAAGTTGTCTCGTCAAATAAATAAACTATTAAAAAGATAAATAAAAGTTACGAAGAAAAACTAAAGAACACAAACGGGAGCTACTGTAACAGGCAGCATGCACGCACTGACTCTGGGAATGGGTTTCCATGGCCGAGCAGCTGCATCCAAGCCTTACATCACCAAGCGCAATGCAAAATGTGGAATGCAGTGGTGTAAAGCGCCGTCACTGGACTCTAGAGCAGTGGAGATGTGTTCTCTGGAGTGACCAATCACGCTTCTCCGTCTGGCAATCTGATGGACGAGTCTGGGTTTGGCGGTTTCCAGGAGACGGTACTTGTCTGACTGCATTGTGCCGAGTGTAAAGTTTGGTGGAGGGGGGATCATGGTGTGGGGCTGTTTTTCAGGAGGTGGGCTCGGCCCCTTAGTTCCAGTGAAAGGAGCTCTCAAAGCTTCAGCACCAAGAGATTTTGGACAATTTCATGCTCCCAACTTTGTGGGAACAATTTGGGGACGGCCCCTTCCTGCTCCAACATGACTGTGCACCATAAAGACATGGATGCACAGAGTCCTGACCTCAACCCCATAGAACACCTTTGGGCTGAATCAGAGTGGAGACTGTGAGCCAGGCCTTCTCGTCCAACATCAGTGTCTGACCTCACAAATGCGCTTCTGGAAGAACGGTCAAAAATTCCCATAAACACTCCTAACCCTTGTGGAAAGCCTTCCCAGAAGAGTTGAAGCTGTTATAGCTGCAAAGGGTGGGCCGACATCAAAGGCAGGCAAGCGAATACTTTCGGCAAAATCGTGTATATCATAGCTGTCCAAAGAAAAACATGCATCTCCAAAATAACTTTACAGGAGAAGGCAAAAATGTTCTTGTAATGTAAGTTACTGTAAAGAGGTTTTATCCAAGTGATTATGGGACGTTTTTTGGTCCATTCATCATGAAATTTTCACTCAACATAAAGCATAGCTGGGGTCAAATGACGTAGAAAAAAAACGAATAAAAATGGAAATACATGTTTTGCTTTGGACAGTGACGATTTAATAACTATGCTGCAAAACCAGTAATGATACAACGACAAACCCATTCACATATGACCTCCCATTCAGTAACACAACCAGCTCATTTACTCCTAAAATATAAGGACAGGCTGGAAACAGTCATGTAAACTTGAATTGTGACTGTTTTTGGGCTGGATTACTGGACAGGGATTAAGCCTAGTCATGGATTATAGTTCATCCCATTTTATGTAATTGTAATTTGTGTAATTTACGGTGAGTGCCAGAGTTGGGGTTCGACAAAAAATATGGTTAACTGATATTTATTACTGACAGTCAAATGGACCATATTTTCCTTTCAGTTGGAAATCTTAAAATCCAGTGAAGTCTAGGACTAGTCTGATCTCTGTCTGAGAAACTACTGAAAAGAAGATCAAATAAAAAGTACATCATCATCATCATCTTCATCTGGATCATCTGTGTGGTTCTGAGACCATCATCATCACGTGTATTGTTCTGAGACCATCATCTTCATCATGTGTTTTGAGTCCATCATCATCATCATGTTGTTCTGAGTCCTTCATCATCACGTGTATTGTTCTGAGACCATCATCTTCATCATGTGTTTTGAGTCCATCATCATCATCATGTTGTTCTGAGTCCTTCATCATCATGTGTTGTTCTGAGACCATTGTCATCATCATCATCTGTGTGGATGTGAGACCATCATCACATGTATTGTTCTGAGACTATCATCTTCATCATCATCATGAGTTGATCTGAGACCATCATCATCGTTATCATGTGTTGTTCTAAGACCATCATCATCATCATGAGTTGATCTGAGACCATCATCATCATCGTTATCATGTGTTGTTCTAAGGCCTCCATCATCATCACGCGTTGTTCTGAGTCCATCATCACGTGTATTGTTCTGAGACCATCATCTTCATCATGTGTTGTTCTAAGACCATCATCATCATCACGTGTTGTTCTGATTGTTCTGAGTCCATCTTCATCATCATCATCATGAGTTGATATGAGACCATCATCATCATCATCATCATGAGTTGATATGAGACCATCATCATCATCATTAACATGTGTTGTTCTGAGGTCCATCATCACGTGTTGTTCTGAGTCCATCATCATCATCATCACGTGTTGTTCTGAGTCCATCATCATCATCATTATCACGTGTTGTTCTAAGACCATCGTCTTAATCATCATCTTCAAGTGTGCTGTTCTGAGTCCATCATTATCATTATGTGTGTTGTTTTGAGACCATCATCATCATCACCATCAATCATCAACATTATGTATGTTGTTCTGAGACCATCATCATCACCATTATGTGTGTGGTTCTGAGACCATCATCATCATCACCATTAATCATCAACATTATGTGTCTTGTTCTGAGACCATCATCATCATCATCACCATCAATCATCAACATTATGTGTGTTGTTCTGAGACCATCATCATCCAAAACACAAATAAGTGCTGCTTGTAATTCTACCCACCTTGCACTGCTTGATACCTGGGTCCTCTCCTGTGAGGTTCACACCAGTGAAGCCTGTGAAGCAGACAGTCAGACAGCCAGACAGCCAGACAGCCAGACAGCCAGACAGAGAGAAAGGAAGAGTGAGAGTCAGGTTAACTCAAACGCTCCCTTTTTAGTTAACACATGTTATACGGTAAATGGCTTCACTAAGGAGAAGGAAACAAACAAACAAACAAACAAACAAACAAACAATCTGAGGACCTAATCGTATCAAACTCACATAACCTTCGCACATGGACCACAACTGTACTATTCAATCTCATTCAGCTCTTCCTGACCTCATAGCACTTACAGGTGAAAGCAACAATTCAGTTTCCTTACTCAGAGCTTAAATAAGATAGAATTATTTTATCAGGCAGGGTTTGCAGAAGAGCTTCAGGAGCTTCGGCAGTTTGCCAGAAGCCTCAAAACAGGAGTCAAAAGCTTTTCTTCCAGTAACATGTTTCCACACTGAAGGTGAGCGAGAGGGCAACCTTCTGTATGAGGAACAGGCTTTAAAATGATAGTCTAGCAAGATTCTAATCTGCGTAATGTTCTCTAGATCCTGTCTCAATGTCTCAAAGTAATGATTATTTTTCTATGTTCATATCCTGAGAACATGCTATTACAATGAGCAACTACATTTCTGGAAAATAATTCATTTTTTTGTAGTCATTACCGCAAGACACTAAGTCACTATGTTGACAAAGTCAATATTTTGAGAAAATACAGTTATTGTGAGACACAAGGTTGACATTTTTAGGATAATAAGTAATATTTCAAAAGTCATTATTTAAAGACACTAAGTCAATATCTGTCCATACTTTAGTCCATATTTATAGGTACACTGTGTTACTACATGTTACATGGTGGGTGTTTAAGTTAAGTGACACTTTTTAGTCCCACAAATGGGGAAATTTCACCTCTGCATTTAACCCATCCGTGAAGTGAAACACCACATACACACTAATGAGCACACACACACTAGGGGGCAGTGAGCACACTTGCCCGGAGCGGTGGGCAGCCCAATCCGCAGCGCCCGGGGAGCAGTTGGGGGTTAGGTGTCTTGCTCAAAGACACCTCAGTCATGGACTGTCGGCTCTGGGGATCGAACCGTCAACCTTCTGGTCACAGGGCCAGTTCCCTGACCTCCAGCCCACGACTGCACAAGCTCTCATTACTCATTAGCTACATTAGCACAAGCAAGCCTCAGACATCAAACAGGTCCTGATGGACCGACTACATTTGGGGAACAGAAGGAAAAGTGTGCACATTTGAGATTTAGCAGAACAGTCCCTTTAAGGGTGGACGGGGTTATGATGCTGTGATGGTGATGCTTAAAAACAGCAGAGCGTCTACAGTAACAGAAGCGCCCTGTTCTCCTCCTCTCTGTTTAAGCAGTTTAATAGAACCATGCTGGGCTTTTCCAGAGCTGCGGGATAAGGAAGCCTGTAAAACTGTTCTTTTGAAAGAAGGACCTAAAGGGTAAAGCTGTTTTGGAGCGTTTACCACAAAAGTCATGGTCTTGTGACTCAGGCTGGGTCAGAATGGTGCCAGTGTTATAGTGGCTGAGGAGAAAGTCGGTCCAATTCAATACTTCACTGCTTTTCCCATTTTTAGCTGCTTCTTTTTCAGTGTTTGGTTAATTTGGCCAGATGTTCTGCAGATAATCTGTCTCTCTAAACTGATAGTTCTGGTTTGGAACCATTGGCTGTTTATCTTTAACCCTTCTATTACTCACACATATCGAGTGTTTAGGTGAGACCAGCCAGCTTCATACTAAATAAATGGCCTGACACGGTTCTAAACATGGGCTACCTGTTTCAACTTATTTTCTAAACAATTAGAACTGAACTGGTCAACTTGGCACTTAGCTAACTGGCTAGCAGGCCAAATGTCTCAGAAGCTTCTAATGTTTGTGTTTTTGGTAGATGTCATATCAAACCCAGCTTGGGAAAACACATGTAACACTGTTAGCTCTGCCCTAACATAACAGGAAATCCCATAGAGGTTACATATAAACGTTACTTATAAAGTGAAGATTCCTACTTTAAGCAATCTCATATATATAAGCCATCCTGATATCCAAAGCATGGCTGAGGAGGTAAAATTCCAGAATCAGCCCTAAACCTACTCCTAAACCTAAGACTAATCTTAATTTCAACAGTAAACCTACACCTACTCCTAAACCTAAGCCTAACCTTAAATTCAGCTGTAAACCTACTCCTAGACCTAAGCCTAACCTTAACTTCAGCTCTAAACCTACTCCTAGACCTAAGCCTAACCTTAACTTCAGCTCTAAACCTACTCCTAGACCTAAGCCTAACCTTAACTTCAGCTCTAAACCTACTCCTAGACCTAAGCCTAACCTTAACTTCAGCTCTAAACCTACTGCTAAACCTAAGCCTAACCTTAACTTCAACAGGAAACCTAAGAATAACCTTAGCTTCAGCTCTAAACCTACTCCTAAACCTAACCCTAACTTCAACTGCAAGCCCACACCTACTCCTAAACCTAATCTTAACTTCAACCCTAAACCTACTCATAAACTAACCCTAACATCAATTTTAACCCTAACCCTAAACCTATTCCTAAACTCAACCACTAAAGTGGCCGTATTAAAAAATCCCAGCAAATCTGTGGCCACAGAATTATTATTATTTCTAATTTCATTTCTAATTAATGTTGTGCTAAAACCCAAACTGGCTGTTGTTTATTCAAAATAAACAACAACGTCACCAGTAAAATATACGCACTTATAACAGACCTTGAAATATAACATGAATACTAGAGATATTCTGAATTTAAAGAGCTACGAATTTTAAACCCACCTATGTAGAGGCGACACCCTTTCTTTGCTGCGGGTTTAATGCTTTAACGCTTGGGCTCAGTTTCTGAGCTGCTGAGCTGGCGTTATGAGTCAATACTGGTTGAACTTCAGCTGAAATGCAGTTGTGTGTTTGGTGATGTGACTGGTGTGGAAGTGCGTAGAATTGTGTAGAACTGAAGTGAAACCGCTGTCCCATAGCCTGTTGGGATGGGAGAGTCAGAGCACACATTATGTTGCAGTGCATGCTGGGGACTGTAGTGCAGTGCACTGCAAAATGGGCTAACATTAACATCAAGTGGAAATACTTTTGTGGGCCAGATTGGGATTGTGTTGCAGGCCCGATCTGCCCCATAGGCCCTGGGTTTGACAGATGGGCTGTAAAAGATGTTCTTATTGGGCTTTTTCAACTACGTAATCCACCTGTACAGAAACGACTCTCAACCCCTAGATGTTTAAAACGTGTCCACAACCTGTCTCACCATCCGCAGGGCTTTTCTCAAGGATGGTTTCAGGACTGAACTAATCAAATGGTTAGGAAATTATTATTCACTTACAGCATTTACTGTACCGAGCTGCAGTCACTCACTAGAGTAAATGCCTCTGGCTCATCAGTAAACATCTGCAGACAGTTCTGGCCGACTCTCGCGCACTGCTGCCCTAAATTACAACTCCAAATGATACGTTAGAGAGATTCGTGCCCTGTGACTGGGTGTAGGCTGCTGGGCTTATTTTTTGCTGCCATTAAACTGCAGCGCTGCTTATAGAACTCGTCCACGCTGCCCGCGCCGAGCGTAGTCATGGGAACACAGCACTCTCTACATTTACTGTAATAACCTTTACAGCATGTGGTACATGAGGCTCAGATTGCCTGACTTTAACAATGAGAAGAAGGCTGATTCATTATAGACTGAATTTTACAAAGGGTGTTACGTAAGAACTTTGCACCTACAAACTCTACAGGAGAAGGTGAATGGCTTTGCTGCTCCTCCCGAGCGTAACTAGAGGTGGAAGAGAAAAACGTGGCCTCAACAAAGCCGATAAAACAGTCTGTGGTCCTTATACAGGTTCCCCTGAACTCCTGCTTCCACTTAAACTGGTGGAAAAGCTACCAAATTTGTGTTTTCCTGACATTTCTATTGATCTCATACTCAGCCCCTCTCCGTAGTCTGGGGTCTCTCAGAGCTTTTAACAGCAGAGAAGCCCACCGGCTCTTCATGTCAGGGTGGGTAAAGGATCCCATGGTGCTTCATAAAGAGGAGATAAACTCTGTGATCATAGGAGGGAAACGACATCAGCTCATTAACGCAGATGTGATCAATGCAGGTCTTTAGAGAACTTTAGCTGATGTTAACAGCCAAGAGATGAACAGTCGTCCCCCTAACGGAGCTGCAGACCCCCGGTTTCTGATTTAAATGATGTTTAAATGGAGAAACATAAACCTTAAATATCAGGCTGAATGTCGCGGGTCGGAAAACGACGATTCCGTAAGTTTACTAGTTCAGTTAGTTCAGAGTTCAGCTCCAGTCCTGAAACCCCTGCCCTGCATAACTGCGGCTTCCCTGGTTAAAATACCAGATATTATTAGCTGATTAATCCCTTCTTGAGCTGGACGAGGTGTGAACGGCAGAGAGAAACACTAAACTATACAGTGCAGAGGCTCCAAACCTGGAGTGAAAACACTGAATCAAAGGTGTGTGTCTCTCTTAGTCAAGGCAGAAAATAGACACACACACTGGTTCTACATCGACAAAGGGGTCAGACAGGGCTGCCTACTATCACCACACCTGTTCAATCTCTATGTACATAAACTCAACTGTGCCTTGAACTCAGCTCATTAAAGAGCTTCACTCCACATGTGAGAGACTTTTCACCATTTTTCCATTTTGTTCACTTGCTTGTATTTTCTGTTTTAGCGCTCTCAGTTTTCATTGATTGTTGCAGGAATCCATTCAGATGGAGTCGTCGATCAGTTAACACTAGATTTCGCTCTGAGTTGGGTTGAAAAAATCAAATGTTTGATAAACTCACACGGGTCTGAATCTGGGAGCCAAAAATCGGAGTCTTTGCCCCTCAAACACGACTCGAGTCTCTCGCTTCAAATGTCAATTCTGACTGACCCAAAATCTGCAGACTAGAGTCGACCAGCTCAGACTCGGCCAGACTGAGAAAGTTGTGTAGTGTAACCCCGGCTTTAGCTGCACTAGATGCCTAAATGCCCGAGTGAGCAATGCATTCCTGATATGGGATCCCTAACAAAGCATAACTCGATTATTCATAGTGAGGATTACAGCGGATAATGAAAACAAGAACTAAAAAAACAAAAATACATTTTGAGAAAAATAGGGTGAGGGAATATTCATTATGTAAAAACAAATTAGTCCCACAGTTAACATAAGCAAGAGCGGAGGAAGATGATCAAGGATGAGTGGAGGAAGATGATCAAGGATGAGTGGAGGAAGATGATCAAGGATTCAGGATTGGTGAAAGAAACTTCAATAACCTTTGATATGCAGATGCAACGCTCACAGCAGAAAACCTGGAAGACCTGAAGGCCCTTATAAGGAAGGTTAAAGAACAGAGTGAAAAGCTGTGGCTTCATCACAACATGGAGAAGACTGACACTTTAACAACAGGAAAGAAAACCACTTTACCACTGAGGAGAAGATGTAGGAGTGGTAGACAGCTTCTGCCTCCTCAGATCAACTGCCAACAACAAAGCACACAACACTTGAGAAATACAGCAGCGATTGGCATTCGGCAGAACGAGGATGAAGGAGCTTGAGAAAATCTTCGATTGTAATGATTTGTCTCTACAAACAGAGATCAGAACTGCCAGGCTGTGGTTTTCTCCGTTATTTTAATTAATGTGAAAGCTGGACAGTAAACAAGTGAGACAAGACAAATACTGATGCCTTCGATCTTTGGCGCTAGTGAAGGCTATTGAGAGTATCCTGGATGGCAAAGAAACATATGGATCCTTGAAAAAAACCAAGCCTCACCTCTCACTCGAAGCCCCGGTGACCAAATTAAGCTCTTATTCTGGACACATTCTAAAAAGAACCAGTTCACAGATTCATCGATTGTGCTTGGAAGTGTTGAAGATCGTAAAAGAGAAAGAGGACGATCAGCTACAAGACGGATGGAGATAATCAGAGGAGTTGTGAACCAGCCATTCAGAAAGCAGAAGACAGGAGATTCTGGAGAAAAACACTCTGTATGGTCGCCAGGAGTCGGAATTGACTTGACGGCCAAAAAAAAGTCCTCACAATCAAACAATTACCTCAGTTTTTCATGACTGCACTCTCAGAGGTCTCCCTAACAGAACTTAATTACTTATTAATTACTCCATAACAGAACTTAATTACTTATTCTCTAAATATACAATACATGTGTATACAATGCAATGTCTATAATAACTCAAAGTATTTCGATTCTTAAAGAGACACTCTGGCCATAACCAAAGTTTTAATGATTACTACATCGGTTGTGTGTATATATATATATATATATATAAAACTAACATTGTTGCACGTTTATTATATATGACAATATATATTCTCCTAGCAGTCTTGGTTTGGTGAGCGTGGGGCTCGTCATCGCTTGTCTAACCAAGTGAGCAGTTAAAAAACACTCAACATGCTTTCAATAACCAGCTGTGGGGTCTGACTGCATTGGGCCCATGCTGAAAGCAAGCAATAAAAAAATAATACATTTATATACATCCCGACGTTTAGTAAGCGTTGTTTACGTTATGGGTGTTGCTACATAACTAGCTGTTGTTCCTTATCAGTTGGCATACCTTGATATTACAGCAGAAACTCTAGTTGAAATGTTTGGGACACACCAGCCAGAGGGTTTCAACATCATACGTGTGAGTGTAGATAAAAACACTCACATGCTTTCCTTGCCTGTCCTTTTTTGCGGGTGTGGAGAGGATTCAATGATTCGAAACATATTCAGAATGACTGGCCAACACGAAAGCAGCTGACAAAGACTTTTACCTTTATTTTGATTCTGATTCTAATTTTGATACTTTTTTGATCCCAGAGGGAAATTGCAGTTATTACAGTTTATGTAAAAAATAACACTTTCATAATTTAAAACAAAAAGAGAGAAATTTGCATATGTACACGAGATTTAAGTTCTTATGAATACAGTAAAGCGGTGGTGACTGTGATATATGAAACATGTATAAAGCAGTTCAAATTATTGCACCTCTGAGTTACTGCACACACAATTATTATTATTATTATTATTATTATTATTATTATTACACATATGAACAGTACAGTTTGGTATTGAGTGTTGCACAGATGAACCATCGCATCACAATAATACAATTTAACACACATCATGGGGCCACACAGGCTAAATACACTTGCTATCAATTGAGCATGAACTTGTTCATGGATTGGTCCCTTTGAGAGAAAAGTTCTTGAGAAGTTTGCCCAGATGAAAGATTGTTGTGCACTTCTAAATATGCTGGTATATAGTATCACAGTCAACTCCATCCTCTGAAACTACCGTCTCAGACCAGTGTTTCTTCTAGCGTCTTTTATTTGATTCTTTATTGTATTTTATTTAATATTTTGATTTATTTTCTTCACTACATGTAAATGTTTGTCTGATGCTGTGCACTGTGAGCTCCTAGAACCAAAGCCAAACTCCTTGTAAACAAAGCTGGCCAATAAAGCTCGGTTCTGATTCTGATCTTCTCGAGCAGTGAGCGTCCCTGGTGAGTCATTTTGCATGATTACAAGGCGAGCTAATACTAATGTTATGCTGTGGCTTATCTTGTATGTAATCTGGATGTTCAATGTCTGCGTTGTAGTTTTGAGGAAGCGTTTTGCGAGTGTTTCTCACGTTGGTCTCTATTGGCGTTTCCCAGCTCTGATATGTTGTTTTGGATATGTATTTGCAGACCACAGTGATTGGATACTTTGGGTTTGTAATGCAATGCTGTGATGCAGTCTCCTGAACTCTGGAAGGCCAATTTGTGAATTTGTGATTTCATTTATGGAGTGGGTTTGTGTTTGGATCAGGACTGTGTGTAGTTTCATTGACGAGTCGCTGCAGCCCCTAGTTTATTGAGCCCTACCAGGCTTTCTGTGCAAGAGATGCCACTGATCTTGAAGGTGGGAGGAACTTTGAAAAACTACTACAACTTGAGGGCAACTCATTTGAAATGGCTGGTAAATGCAAAACTAAGCCAGATAGCTAACGTTACAGCTCTGAATACCACGCCAGTATTTATAATCAGTGTACGATGTGTTGAGTAATGCATGCAGGGTAGTTGTAGTAAGAGGAAACTGATGGATACAAAATGGTATAAAATTGTGAATTCTGGTACAAAACAAAACACAATAAATGCTACATTATATGACCAAAAGTATGTGGACGCCTGACCATCACATATACATGAGCTTGCTGGACATCCCATTCCAAAACCATAGAGTTAATATGGAGTTTCTCCCCCTTTGTAGCTATAGCAGCCCCCATTCTTCTTGAAATGCTTTCCACAAGTTTTTGGATTGTGTCTGTGGGAATTTGTGCCCATTTAGTCAAAAGAGTTCAGGCACTGATGTAGGATGAGACGTTTAGGCTCACAATCAACGTTCCAGTACATCTCAGAAGTGTTAAGTGGGGTTGAGGTCAGGGCTCTGCGCAGGGCCACTGGAGTTCCTCTACACCAAACTCATCAAACGCTGTTTGTATGGAGCTCGTTTTGTGCACAGGGGCTCAAGCATGCTGGAACAGGAAAGGCTATTCCCCAAACTGTAAGCATTAACATCACCCTTCACTGTAAACCCCGAAAAACAGGCCCAGCCCATTATCCCCCCTCCACCAAACGTTACATTCCAGTAGGTCCACGTTCTACTGACAACAGATTCATCTGTTAGGTTCCCAGTTACTTAATCACTCCAGAGAACACGTTTCACTGCTCCAGAGTCCAGTGGTGGTGTGCTTTACACCACTCCAGCTGACGGGAGCCAAATTAAAATTAATATTGAACACGTAATTAAGATTCACTTTAATATTGCTAGGAATGTCAATACGTTTATTTTGTTTTATATATAACTGCGCTCTGAGTAGCTGTGGGTGTTTGACTCAGTGCCTGTTTGAGTTTGTTCACTGAAATGCAGCCCACACTTCAGTCTCAGCGCATTAACTCACTCACTATATAAGAACAAGTTGGCCTTCATCACCCTTTGATTAAAACCATCCATGTTGTTAAAAAATGTAATAAAAACATCAACGGATAAAAATCTCAGAACACATTTTCAGAGCCCGGAGCGGCTCGTAGAAGCATGAGGATAAGAGAGAAAAGGAACGTAAGAGCCTGAAACAGAGAGACAGAGAGTGATAAAAAGACGGTAAGAACGTAAGGAAGGTGTGAGGAGAAGAGAGTGAAAGAGAAATAAGAAAGTCTATGAGTGAATGAGTGACAGACTCAGAGATGTGACAGAGAAGAAGAAAGCAAAAGAGGAAGATTAAGGCATAGAGAGAGAAAGAGAGAGAGAGAGAGAGAGTCAGTTTGTGAGTGTCTCTCGGTCTGGGGGTCAGCGTGGTGGTGGACGTTGTTGGACGCTGGCTGGCTGATCTCTGGCCTGATATTAATCAGTCTAAAAGTCTGTAGACTCCAGCGTTTCTCCTGAAATG
The DNA here is from genome assembly GCF_015220715.1 of Pygocentrus nattereri. Taxonomy (NCBI): domain Eukaryota; kingdom Metazoa; phylum Chordata; class Actinopteri; order Characiformes; family Serrasalmidae; genus Pygocentrus; species Pygocentrus nattereri. The sequence goes on along the minus strand of NC_051211.1, from coordinate 4,269,914 downwards.
AAGGTGTTAGTGAGCTTGTGCTGCAGTAGCCGCCTCTACTCCTCTGGAAGGCCTTATAATCAGGTACTGATGTTGGATGGTCAGTTCTGGATCACTCCAACTCATCCCACAGCAGCCATTAGAAGGCCTGTCTGGATACTTTTGGACATCTTTCTTTTCTAGCGTTTGGGTTTTGTGTGGTATGCACTCCATTTTTGGCCAAAACAAGATTCTGAAACTGTTTTCAAATGTAAACATACACTTGATTCAAGTCCGACAGCCCAAAGCAGCTCTGTTTGGGCTTTTTTGTACACAGTCCAATCAGAATGTATACAGCGATATATATGAATTTTTCTTAAAGCCTAGTATGAATGTAAACTGCCAACTACGTTCACGTTTACGAGCTACTAGAATTTAAGCGGCTGCACCAACTAACTTAAAGCCACTTAAAGTCGAAACTAAGTTAGAACTTAAAATTTTCACATGCTCTGTAGTCGGTGGAAGTTCTGCCGTAAAATCAGTTAAAATGACGTCTCGGTTTGCATCGGCAACTACGCCGCAGAATAGATTACACCTGTATTCACAGACCGGAAACAGAAAAGACCACAGATTTTCAACACAACACAGACAGGAACAGAGCCCTGCGTCCTGCTATGTGTCTGGAACTGAGATGTTCTGCTACAGGGTCGTCCCAAAGTCGACTGTGTTCAGAGCAATAAGAGCAGCTCCATCAGTGCTCAGGCTGCGTGTGACGCTGAGATTATTATCATACAATACACACCAGGTTATTTTTAAAATGTAACTGTCATAGCTTACATTTACCTTCCTGTCATTCAGCAGGTTCAAACAGCGATTACAGGAGCCACGGCTTCACTAACGGCACCGATCGCTCATCGATAAGGGCCGTTAAAACGTGCAGGAGAGCCCAGTTTTAAACATCGGAACATTTCCAGCAGCAGAACAGAATAAACACACATACAAGAGCCGGACAGCACTTCTGAAAACTTCCCTTTACTGTAAAACGAAGTTTGTTTTTGGATAATAGGACCTACGCAGCTTAAGCGAAGTAAACGTAGCTTGAAATGAAAGCAATGCGAGCGATTTCACTGTGTGTAGTGAAAGGAGGGCGAAGGCAGGACAGGCTTCCTCTGAGACCTGTGAAACCAGCCACCGCTTCTTTTCGACGTGCCGCTCACGCGAAGGAGGTAAGTGCCAACCGCCAGATCTGTTACGTCAGCTGACAGACGAGAGCGAGGCCAAGCGAGCTCTCTTGGACTCCTGGCTACGGACGGCTGTAGCATCACCTGGGATCGAACCTGCGAGCCCCTGAGTGTTTCCCGTTTAAGTCAGGTGTCGTTACTGAGTGTCTGCAGAGTGAAAATGTCCTTCTGTGCTTTGATCTACGATTACTTCACGCTCTACTAGTTAAGACGTACCGTAAGTGTCTGTGGCCAACTGAAATTCTGTGTCTCACTAGTTTTAAACAAACTACTCTCAGCGTAAGGTTTAGGATGGACTTTACACCCCAACTTGATGATCGAACTTATGTTCAGCTGGTGAACTGTGAAGTCAATCCCACTGAATTCCACAGAAATTAATCAACTGACTATGAAAGAATTCCTGAACAATCACAGCTCTGTAAAAACTGTGGGAAAATCTGTCAGACACTGATGTTGGACGAGAAGGCCTGGCTCACAGTCTCCACTCTAATTCATCCCAAAGGTGTTCTATGGGGTTGAGGTCAGGACTCTGTGCAGGCCAGTCAAGTTCTTCCACACCAAACTGGCTCATCCACGTCTTTATGTACCTGTTTTGTGCACTGGTGTGCAGTCATGTTGGAACAGGAAGGGGCCGTCCCCAAACTGCTCCCACAAAGTTGGGAGCATGAAATTGTCCAAAATCTCTTGGTGCTGAAGCTTTAAGAGTTCCTTTCACTGGAACTAAGGGGCCGAGCCCAACTCCTGAAAAACAACCCCACACCATGATCCCCCCTCCACCAAACTTTACACTCGGCACAATGCAGTCAGACAAGTACCGTCTCCTGGCAACCACCAAACCCAGACTCGTCTATTGTTTTTCCAGATGGAGAAGCGTGATTGGTCACTCCAGAGAACACGTCTCCACTGCTCTAGAGTCCAGTGGCGGCGCTTTACACCACTGCATTCTACGCTTTGCATTGTGCTTGGTGATGTAAGGCTTGGATGCAGCTGCTCGGCCATGGAAACCCATTCCATGAAGCTCTCTACGCTGTTCTTGAGCTGATCTGAAGGCCACATGAAGTTTGGAGGTCTGTAGTGACTGACTCTGCAGAAAGTCGGTGACCTCTGCGCACTATGCCCCTCAGCATTCGTTCCCAATCACTTCCACTTTGTTATAATCCCACTGACAGTTGACTGCGGAATATTTAGTAGTGAGGAAATTTCACGACTGGACTTGCTGCACAGGTGGCGTCCGATCACGGTACCACGCTGGAATTCACTGAGCTCCTGAGAGCGACCCATTCTTTCACTAATGTCTGTAGAAGCAGTCTGCAGGCCGAGGGGCTCGGCTTTATACACCTGTGGCCATGGAAGTGACTGGAACACCTGAACTCAATGATTTGGAAGAGTGAGTGAATAACTTTGAGTGAAACGTTTACGTTTACTTTTACTTTTGTAATTTCTTTATTTTTTTTAATCCTTCTTTTAATTTCTTTTATTAGTATTCTTTTTATTATTTTATTATTGTCAATTTGTCTTACCTCTATTTGTTTTATTTCATTCATTTATGTTTTCATTTATTTTATCCTTATCTGCTCTGTTACTTGGTAAGTTACTATACTGTAACTTTATTGGTACCTTCTTATTACATTTTACTATTATGATTTTATTACTTAATTACAACATTTGATTTATTTTTTTACTGTAAAACTTTTAATCCCTGATTCCCACATTACTTGGCTACATTGTAAATGAGAGCCTCCCATAATGTATCCCGAGTTTAAATAAAGGTCGACTGATTGAATTACTGAGAACGAAAGTACAATATATGCAAAACTTGGTGTATTCAGATTTACAGCGCACTCAAGCACATGCAAGCATGACAACACTACTCCAGTCCCACAAGTGTTTGATGACACCATGTACTTGAGATGTTAATGTTTAACGAATCAACTGACAAATACATAAATATTTGACAAGTGCTTATAGTTTAAAAAGTTAAAGCTGCTCTATGTAAGATTTGGGGATTTGGGGACCTCTCTGGTAGAAATGTGTAATTGCATGCAAAGTGCAGAAGAACAGTTTGTAAGGTAGGTTGTGAATCTAATGATTTGATAGACAGACCTCAGTCAAAACGTGGTGTATCTGCTACTGTCATCAGATCCTCATCAGTATGATGTTAATTCTGCATTCAAAGCCTAAACTTTTCAGAGAATCCCTGCTGTGCATGAACGACAGCACTGCATGAAAGCAGTCAAGTGAGAAAATTCAAACTCAACTCAAGGCCTGATGTTCTCAGTGTTTTGATGGACAGCGTCCTTATACATCTTCAACACAGAGCCTCTCGGAGCGGCTGTGCACTCAGTGACCTCCTGATTCTAAAACAGCCCACCTTTTAGCTAAAAGTAACCCAGACGCACTTCTGCAGACTGAACAAGCTCTCTCTCTCTCTCTCGCCCTCTTGCGCTTTCTCTCTCTCGCCCTCTCTCTCTTTTGCTCTCTCTCTCTCGCTCTTTTGTTCTCTCGCTCTCTCTCTTTTGCGCTCTCTCTCTCGTGCCCTCTTGCTCTTTCTCTCTCTCTCGCTTGCTCTCTCTTTTGCTCTCTCACTCCCTCTTGCTCTCTCTCTCTCGCCCTCTCTCTTTTGCTCTCTCGCTCCCTCTTGCTCTCTCTCTCTCGCCCTCTCTCTTTTGCTCTCTCGCTCCCTCTTGCTCTCTCTCTCACCCTCTCTCTCTTTTGCTCTCTCGCTCTCTCTCTTTTGCTCTCTCTCTCTCTTTTGCTCTCTCACTCCCTCTTGCTCTCTCCCTCCCTCTTGCTCTCTCTCTCTCGCTCTCTCTCTTTTGCTCTCTCTCTCTCTCTCTCTCTCTCTCTCTCTCTCTCTCTCTTTTGCTCTCTCTCTCTCTCTCTCTCTCTCTCTCTCTCTCTCTTTTGCTCTCTCTCTTGCCTGCAAAGAGATCCAAATGAGCAAACATGCAACCCATCTGACCGATGCAGCAGGCGGGCCTGAGCCAGCACAAGTACACGAGGAATAAAAAGCGCTCTTTACAGAGAGCCAAGTCTCTCACTTTTCTGTCTCTTTCCTTTAATCAGTGCAGCTAAATGAGGACCTGATGGGTTTCTGTTTACAGCAAAACACAACTGACAGAAGAAAGAGAGAGAGAGAGACACACACACACACACACACACAAAGAGAGAGAGAGAGAAAGAGAGAGAGAGAGAGAGAGAGAGAGAGAGAGAGTGTGTGTTTAAAATAAAACAGTAACTAGTAAATTACAAGTAAGCTGATGATGGGGCCGTCCCAAAACTGTTGCCACAAAGTTGGGAGCATGAAATTGTCCAAAATCTCTTGGTGCTGAAGCTTTAAGAGTTCCTTTCACTGGAACTAAGGGGCCGAGCTTTGCATTGCGCTTGGTGATGTAAGGCTTGGATGCAGCTGCTCGGCCATGGAAACCCATTCCATGAAGCTCTCTACGCTGTTCTTGAGCTGATCTGAAGGCCACGTGAAGTTTGGAGGTCTGTAGTGATTGACTCTGCAGAAAGTTGGTGACCTCTGCGCACTATGCCCCTCAGCATCCGCTGACCGCTCTGTCATTTTACGTGGCCGACCACTTCGTGGATGAGTTGCTGTCGTTCCCAATCGCTTCCACTTTGTTATAATCCCACTGACAGTTGACTGTGGAATATTTAGTAGTGAGGAAATTTCCCGACTGGACTTGCTGCACAGGTGGCGTCCGATCACGGCACCACGCTGGAATTCACTGAGCTCCTGAGAGCGACCCATTCTTTCACTAATGTCTGTAGAAGCAGTCTGCAGGCCTAGGGGCTCGGCTTTATACACCTGTGGCCATGGAAGTGACTGGAACACCTGAATTCAATGATTTGGATGAGTGAGTGAAAACATTTGGCAATATAGTGTAACCAGACTTTTAAAAATTATGTTAAAAACTAAAAAAAAAACTACAAAAATCCAACAACTTCAATGTCTGTGTGTTTGTGTGTGTGTGTGTGTGTGTGTACAGTGGGGAGAACAAGTATTTGATACACTGCTGATTTTTCAGGTTTTCCCACTTGCAAAGCATGTAGAAGACTGTAATTTTTATCATAGGTACTCTTCAACTGTGAGTGATGGAATCTAAAACAAAAATCCAGAAAAATACATTGTATGATTTTTAAATAATTAATTTCCATTTTATTGTGTGAAATAAGTATTTGATCATCTATCAACCAGTAAGAATTGTGGCTCTCACAGACGTTACTTCTTCTTTAAGAAGCCCTCCTGTTCTCCACTCATTACCTGTATTAACTGCACCTGTTTGAACTCGTTACCTGTATAAAAGACACCTGTCCACACACTCAATCAGTCAGACTCCAGCATCTCCACAATGCCCAAGACCAGAGAGCTGTGTAAGGACATCAGGGATAAAATTGTAGACCTGCACAAGGCTGGGATGCAATTATTAGAAAATGGAAGAAATGCAAAATAACAGAAAATCTCCCTCGGTCTGGGGCGCCATGCAAGATCTCATCTCGTGGAGCATCAATGATCTTGAGGAAGGTGAGGAATGAGCCCAGAACTACACGGCAGGACCTGGTCAATGACCTGAATAGAGCTGGGTCCACAGTCTCAAAGAAAACAATCAGTAACACTCTACGCCGTCAAGGATTAAAATCCTGCAGTGCACGCAAGGTGCCCTTCCTCAAGCCAACGCATGTCAAAGCCCGTCTGAAGTTTGCAAATGACCATCTGAATGATCCAGAGGAGGAATGGGAGAAGGTCATGTGGTCTGATGAGACAAAAATAGAACTTTTTGGTTTAAACTCCACTCGTCATGTTTGGAGGAAGAAGAATGATGAGTACAACCCCAAGAACACCATCCCAACCGTGAAGCATGGCGGTGGAAACATCATTCTTTGGGGATGCTTTTCTGCAAAGGGGACAGGACGACTGCACCGTATTGTGGGAAGGATGGATGGGGCCATGTATCGTGAGATTTTGGCCAACAACCTCCTTCCCTCAGTAAGAGCACTGAAGATGGGTCGTGGCTGGGTCTTCCAGCATGATAACGACCCAAAACACACAGCCAGGGCAGCTAAAGAGTGGCTCCGTAGGAAACATCTTAAGGTCCTGGAGTGGCCTAGCCAGTCTCCAGACCTGAATCCAATAGAAAATCTTTGGAGGGAGCTTAAAGTCCGTGTGGCCCAGCGACAGCCACGAAACCTGAAGGCTCTGGAGGAGATCTGTATGGAGGACTGGGCCAAAATCCCTGCTGCAGTGTGTGCAAACCTTGTCAAGAACTACAGGAAACGTCTCATCTCTGTAATTGCAAACAAAGGTTTCTGTACCAAATATTAAGTTTCTTTTTCTGGTGTATCAAATACTTATTTCACACAATAAAATGGAAATTAATTATTTAAAAATCATACAATGTATTTTTCTGGATTTTTGTTTTAGATTCCATCACTCACAGTTGAAGAGTACCTATGATAAAAATTACAGTCTTCTACATGCTTTGCAAGTGGGAAAACCTGAAAAATCAGCAGTGTATCAAATACTTGTTCTCCCCACTGTATATATATATATATATATATATATATATATATATATATATATAAACATTCAGTGCACCTTCTTTGGGAAAGCGTCTGTCCCAAACCCCCTAAATTTACACTTGAGAAAATAAAGAATATGTTTTCCCTGATTGTTTTTGCCGCAACTCAATGCATTTAGGCATGTAGAGGTGGTCAAGACAACTCGCTGAAGTGCAGACTGAGCAACTTTACAAACATTCATGAATAAACATCCATATAGACTTAAACATATACAACATCTTTTCATTCTGTTATTATTATCGTCCAGTTCGGTCTCCACTGCAGCACAGATCTGATATGAATACCGTAGTGATGATGCAACACCCTTAAATCTCCCACAATTTCCCACCCACTACTCACCACCCTGAGCTAATACCCTGTTGGGTAAATAAAAATAAATAAATCACTTTTGCTGAGCAGTCTTGTCTATAAGAGTTATTTCGAAAGATTTTTTCGACTATCAAATTAAAGACAATAAATATCAAGCTAATTATTTACAGATTTCACCCAGGCCTAAAGTGAACGTTTCACAAGGAAGGATCAGTTCATTCTCGGACAGTCAGCGTAGGCTATTATCGGAAAATGTCTTCATACCAGATAAATCAGCAGGTGCCACACTTCCTCCCTTCACTCACCCGCCTGCCTCACCCCGCACACAGCTTCCATTAAAACACACACACGGTCCAAACGTATACAGACTATACACTTTTCATCATTATCTAATTCTTTTGTTATTGTCAGAACTGCCACTGGCAGTAAAGCATTATTTTAATAACACAGTCAGGCTACGCAGTGCACACACATACACACACATCTTCTAAGCCGCTTCTCCTTCTGGGTCGCGGGGGGTGCTGGAGCCTATCCCAGCGGTCATCGGGCGGGAGGCAGGATACACCCTGGACAGGTCGCCAGTCCACATTCACTCACACCCAGGGGCAATTTACCATGTCCAAACAGCCTGACTGCATGTCCTTGGACTGTGGAAGGAAACTGGAGAAACCCACACGGACACAGGGAGAACATGCAAACTCCACACAGAGAGGATCCTGGTCGCCCGGCCGGGGAATCGAACCCGGGCCCTGCTTGCTGTGAAGCGACACCGCCCGGCTATGCATGGCAGAAAACAGTATTTTGTCTAGTAAAATGATCTTAAATCTAGTTGATACATTTAATAATTATCCTGTTGACATTGTTCTAAGCGTATTATAAGATTATTTAACTTATTTTCAAACATTTAAGCATTTTTTAAGCAAAACTATCTCATAATCCTGGCTTGTTTTAAGAACTGTGCTTGAAACAAGTTAAATGATCTGCCAATACAGTGAGTAACAAATGCCACACTTCCTCCTTCCTCTCACTCCCCTGCCTCACCCCGCACGCAGGTTCCATTAAAACACACACTATCCAAAAGTATATAGACAGCACTGCTAATGAGTCAACTGAGCTACTTTAAGGCACCTATTGATCACACAAGAGTTCAACTGGGCACAAAACAGTCGCATTAACTCCACAGAAAAGCACTGATCAATAGTACGGGACACTTTGGAGCAGCCACACATGATCCTAAGGTCACCATGCCCATGCCAAGTGTCACAGTCATGACATTTTAGCTCATAAAATGCTCTTGAATGCAATCAAATCCTCACAGCAATGTTCCAACATCTAGTGTAAGGCCTTCCCAGAAGAGTAGAGGCTGTTACTGAAGCAAAAAGGGTCAAACTCACTACGAATACCCTTCATTTCAGAAGAAATGCTGGATTGAATGTTATCATTAAACATTAAATCTATTTGGGGCAAAAATTTTTCCATACGTCACAGAAAATAAACCACATTGAGACGGGCAGCACATCGCTATACAGGCTCATATCACACTGTAAGCTTAGCTCAGAAATCGACATTATTCCCAAGTGCAACCTGAATGGTAGGCTTTACATTGCAGGGCAAAGCAGAAACACAAAACGGGAGGGTCGCAATATTCCACTTGGGTGGGATCTGCCCCCTCACGCCCCCCTGTGGAGCCTGGCCTGCACTGCCCTATAAAATATATTTACAACTGCACTCTGGTGCTCAGGACCACTTGCATGCATGGGACGGTGGGGAAGGTGGAATAGATCTTGTCGTGGAATAGTCTTGGTCATTAAGAGGGAGTTCATGCAGGTGCAGTTATTAAACATGAACTCTAACGACCTTCAGCAGCCAGACACAGGCCTCTTTATCGCAGACTGCTGACCTGCACTCTACACTCGATTATCAGCCACGGTCACTCAGCGAGTCGCTGTGAGAACTCCACACACCTGCAACTGACCTCCTTTAAGGAAAACGGTCACACATTAACCAAGTTACGCAAGACACAACATGCACTGAATCAGTACTGCAGTCCCACAATATAAAACCTATTTAAAACAACAATGTAGCTGTTCACAACGATTCTGTTCGGACTTTAATTTATAGAGATTATTAGAGGTAGTAATAAGATAAATATACACAAGGTCATCACTTATAGGGTACTTTCCGTTTGGAGGCGTCTGTCTCAAAACCCTAACCCCTAAATTTACACTTGTGAAATTAATACTTCAATTTGTTTTTCAGTGTTATTTCTTTTAAAGTGAAGTTGAAAGGTTTAGATTTATTATTTGGATATAAAACGTCACTACAAAATACTGTTCAAGATTTTCATGTCACTACAGAAACACAAGAGTTTTAGTCTGTGGGCGGAGCCTTATTTGAGCCACTCCCCTGCATTTTAGAGCAGGAAGTGAGGCTGCATCCTTGTCCCTCATGGCCACATGATGAGCAGTTAGATTCCATTGTTTTGTAGTAAATGTGTCCCAAAGTCTGAAAATCAGTGGAACATTAAGAATCATCACTGCCAGAAACAAATATTTTCTGCAGTTCTGTAATGTTTTTGTGTTTTAATGAAAAATATGATGATTTTCTGTGTGAACAGCTGTTCAAAGCTGAGTTTGCTGTCTTCTTCTGAGTCTTCTTCCTTCGGCTGCTCCCTTTAGGGGTCGCCACAGCGGATCATCTGCCTCCATCTTGCCCTATCCACTTCCTCCTCTACTTTTACACCAACCATCTCCATGTCCACCTTCACTACATCCATAAACCTTCTCTGAGGTCTACCTCTTCTCCTTCTACCCGGCAGCTCCATCTCCAACATTCTTTGCCCAATATATCCACTATTCCTCCTCAACACATGTCCAAACCATCTCAACCTGGCCTCTCTGGCTTTATCTCCAAACTGCTCCACTTTCACTGTCCCTCTGCACATGGAATTATGAAAACATGTTTATCATACATATACGTTGCATTTACTGTTGACAAGAGTGTTGTACCATTGCTCCTTATCCACTCCACTGTGTTATTACACTAGTCAGACCAGTTGTAATCAGTGAATAACTGTTTGATCATTATCTAATATCTTTTTCTATTGTCAGAACTGCCACTGGCAGTAAAGCATTATTTTAATAACCCAGTCAGACGACGCATGGCAAAAAATAGTAAAATGATCTTAAATGTAGTTGATATATCCAATGCTTATCCTGTTGACATTGCTGTAAGCTTATTACAAGATTATTTAACTTATTTCCAAACATTTTAGTATTTTTTAAGTAAGTAAAATTAAATTTTAATTAAGTAATATTATCTATAATATTGGCAGATAATGTTGCTTGCTGTAAGAAATGAAACAAAATACAAAGAGATCATTTTACTTAACAAAACTACTTAAAACAAGTAAAAAATGTCTAGAAATAGGCTAGATAATCTTATAGGTGCACAATCGTCTCAAAACAAGAAATACGAGACATATCGACTACAACTGAGATAATTTCACTTGATATAATACTTTTTATTGCCGTGTGAAGAAATGCTGATTGTGCTAGCTTTCACGGCACATTAATGCTCCAAGTGGCAAATTCCAACCAAATTTGATTCGTTTAGTTCTGCGTCCAACCAGACAAGCTCTGAAATAAAAAACAAACTGTCGATATTAGTGGCCACTCAGGCCGCCAACTCTGCATTTTTAGCAGCCAAAATGTGAAATATTTGGGCAATGGGCAATACTGACCCCTGCTTTTGGTCTAAAACAAAATGCTGAAGCTCCACAGTGACAGCAAAGCGGATCAGGAGCTGAACCAACAAAATAGAATGAAATTAAACCCAAAAAATAGTTGCTGATCATTCCATCACTCAAGATCAAAAATCCTTCACTTAAGTTCACAGAACAGTCAATGTAGTATGAACACAGTATGGCAAAGTTACACACACACACACACACACACACACACACACACACACACACACACTCCAAAGACACTCCCAAGTGCAGGAGCTTCACTGCAGATTGAGTTCCAGGCTCTCCGTACCGGATCAAACGACTGAGGGGTGGGACACACTTTATGTTTTCGTTTCAAGAGCACTTAACACTCATTAGAGGAGCTGCAGAAGATCCAGAGACACCCCCCCCCAAACACACACACAGACCGTGAGCAGCGCACACAAACACACATACACACATGCAAAAAGACACTGTGAATACACTGAATATACAAAATATGCTAAATATACTGAGAAAGTTGACGCTATACAGTAAAATCATTACACCGACACTATATTAATGACTTTAATTTGAGTCAGTCAAATTTCCTTATTTTTTTATAGAATTATACACAGTCATATGGAAACCGTACGAACACTCCAGGTCAAATTCCATGTTTCTAAGTAAAAATACAACAACCTCTACAGAGAACTCGCTTACATATGACATTTTTCTGCTGATTTTAGCACAGTTTCTGTTTATTTGCTCAGTTTAAATAAAAAAAAAGGAAACATAAAATATGAACTTTTGTACAGGCCACAACTTGTTTTTCTCCCCAGAATGTTCAGCTCAGCAAAAAAACAAAAAAACAAAACAAAACACTAAAGTGTGCAGAAGTGTGTCTCTGTAGAGGATGTGTTAGTGCGTGAATGAACAACACAGTATTTGACCAGGGGCGCCCAAACTTTTGTGTACAACTGTTGGTGTATATATTATAAAATCCTCGGACAAAGAATTTGTAACCTTGCTAGTTTAAGGTGGTAGTAACTTCAGGCTCCTTCCGATGGTGTTGCACAAGGATGACTGGGCAATAAATACTTGCAGTGCATGGATTCATAGATTGAGAAAAGGTGGTACAGTGAGCATTGAATTATAAGCTGCACTCATATTGTATTGTATTGCACTGTGTATTGTAGTTTATTGTATTGTATTTTATTGTATTGCATTGAATGGCACAGAGTTCTGTGCTCAACTCTGTTCCTGTTCTCTCTGAATCTACAGTGACTTTGTGTTTCTAGCAGTATCTGAGCTCAGGACCGGCTTTTTCTCTAAGCTATTGGTAACTAGCAAGGACACTTTCTCTAGATAGACAAAGCTCTTCTTGTAAGTCGTTCTGGATAAGAGTGTCTGCTAAATGTTGTAAATGTACAGTCAATGTCTTGGTACAGTGGTGGTACAGGAAAATATGTTGCAAAGCAGATGTTAATAATGGCAAAAAGGAGTGCATTTGGGCGCCAAAGCCCAAAATGTGAAGGAAGCAGCTGAATTTGCAGGTGTACTGAAGTGTCACTGCGTTCGACCAGCAGGGGCAGAAATTCCAGTCTACAGGAAATCCCCATCAAAACTGTGGCCGAAGGACGAAACTGACAGAAAGGGACCACCAGGTCGTTTCACAGCTTCCAGGCAAGAGTTGCTTCTAGAAGTCAATGCAGATTCTTCACAACCAATTTCTGAAAGAACACTCGCAGGGAACTGCATGCCATGAACATGTGGAGCAGAGCGGCTTACAAGAGGCCTGCGCTCACTTCTGCTCAGGTTTTGCCTTTTGCTCATCATCTTACATCACAACATTCCTACGCTTGTACTCCAAGATGACAGTTCTCGTGTTCACAGGGCTGCAAATGTGACTGATCAGCATGATGAACATTCAGGAGCGTTCACACATCTGGACTGGCCCACAAAATCCCCAGACTTGAAACTTCTTGAAAATCTTTGGGACGGCCTGGAACAGTGAGTAAGGGAAGCCGGGGAAGGCTCCACGAAATCTGGCTGAACTGCACAATTCTTTGATGCAAGAGTGCCTGAACATTGATGTTGCCTACATCCAGAGACTTTTCCAGTCCAGGCCAAATCGAATTACAGCCGTTATTTGTGCTTGTGGAGGTTTCGGATGCTTTTAGGCACGTTTCAGTCACAGGTGATTTTACTGTACGGTGAGCTTATCTAACTATATAAACATATTTAAAGCACTAGTTTGGGGGCAGTCGTGGGCTGGAGGTCAGGGAGCTGGCCCTGTGACCGGAAGGTTGTTGGTTCGATCCCCAGTGCCGACAGTCCATGACTGAGGTGTCCTTGAGCAAGACACCTAACCCCCAACTGCTCCCCGGGCACCTTGGATAGGGCTGCCCACTGCTCTGGGCAAGTGTGCTCACTGCCCCCTGGTGTGTGTGTGTATTCACTAGTGTGTATGTGGTGTTTCACTTCACGGATGGGTTAAACGTGGAGGTGGAATTTCCCCGTTTGTGGGATTAAAAAAGTGTCACTTACTTACAATTTAAATTAAGGAAGCAACAAAATGCAGGTTTATTGATCCTGTTCTAAAACTGATCATCAGTGATTTTCTTTGGGGTTAATGATTCAGTATATCATTAAAACATAACCGTCATCTCTAACTTGTGCATATGCTTTATGTAATGTCTTGGAGAATCTATTTCAAAGCTATTAAGAATGATTTCTTCTGTTAGCATTCAAAGAATTTACCAGTATATATGAACAGCTGAAACCCGAGCACAAACAATAGCGGGAGGATAAAAAGCCAAAGCTTTCACCACAGTTTGACTTGCAACAGCTTTGAGATACGCAGCGCTAATAAACCACACATAAAACAACACTACCCCCCCATCTGACCCCAGAAATATTCACAGAAATCTCAGCTGGAATCTAAACCCTGACTGAATGCTCAGGCTTAACCACTTTCAAATGATGAAAAAAACCCACTCTGAGTGTGGAAGTGAGTACAGGCTGATGCTCTCTACATTACACCCACCATCCATTAGAAAACACCCACCTTGTACTTGCTCCCACTGGCCACTTTAATAGAAACACCCACCTTGGACTTTCTCCCACCAGCCACTTTATTAGAAACACCCACTTTATATGTTCTCTTACTGGCCACTTTATTAGAAACACCCACCTTATACCTTCTCTCACCGGCCACTTTATTAGAAACACCTGTCTTTTACTTCCACTCACTGGCCACTATATTAGAAACACCCACCTAGTACTTCCACCCACCGGCCACTATATTAGAAACACCCGCCTTGTACTTCCACCCATTGGCCACTTTATTAGAAACACCCGCCTTGTACTTCCACCCACTGGCCACTTTATTAGAAACACCCGCCTTGTACTTCCAACCACCGGCCACTTTATTATAAAAACTGACCTTGTAATTTCTGTCACTGGCCACAGACTGCTATGCAAACACAGGGCAGCCCCTCTGTCTCTAACCCTGTTCGATGTCTGAGCGGTTAACAGTCAATTGTCTGAGTAACACTGCAGACACCGGCCAGAATGCAGTTCATTTGCTTTAGTGAACCACTGTGTCACTTTCTCTGTGCTAAACATGATTTTGAATCCGCAGCGTGCTGTAACGTCTGTCCGTTAATACTGAATGCAACCTATTATATCCAGTTCATATGGACCACAAACCAGAACTTGTTGAGTGAGAAGTTTTAGGGAGGTTTGCTTTGGACCCCTACTATAGTGCACCCGTATTCATGTACTGATTAAAAACAAAAGGGACTCATCTGCACTTTTTTGGGTATAAAAACTGTCACTAACGTCCGTTTTCAGTGCCTTTACGCAGGGAACACAGTATTAAGTTTAAGTTAAGTGATACTTTTTTTATCCCACAACCGGGGAAATTCCACCTCCGCATTTAACCCATCCGTGAAGTGGAACACCACATACACACTAGTGAACACACACACTAGGGGGCAGTGAGCACACTTGCCCAGAGTGGTGGGCAGCCCTATCCACGGCGCCCGGGGAGCAGTTGGGGGTTAGGTGTCTTGCCCAAGGACACCTCAGTCATGGACTGTCGGCGCTGGGGATCGAACCGGCAACCTTCCGGTCACAGGGCCAGATCCCTGACCTCCAGCCCACGACTGCCCCAATATTATATTCTGTTGTATGTCTTTTAAAAATGTCCTTGGTCCTGCTGTAAGGAGGTTGCAGGTTTGATTCCCAGTGATCCCACAGTCATCTGTGGCTGGGATTTCAAGAGAGCATAATTACCCTCTTGGATTCTGTCTCCGTGGGTGATTAGGATGCCGGCCTGTCACAAATATTTTATAATCACATGATCAGAATCATTTGGGGTATTTCACCATATATCATCATCACTGCCTGACGTGATGCATGACGTGAGCCGGATGTGTTTTTACGAGTTGGCTTGAACCAAATAAATGTTAAAAAAAAGCACTTTTATAGCTTTTATATATATTGTGTGCCAGAACATGATCATTGGGACTATTTTTCTCTCACGTTCACAGGCTGTAGAAGAATATAAGCTTTGGTTGACTCTGACTGTAGGCAGCTGTTAAGCTGATAAGCCAGTTTCGCTGCTTTAGACTGCAGCACTTTGTTCAATGCACGAAACCGAACAAAACAATTTGTGTTAATCGCAATAATTTCTATAACAATTATCTGTCAGATAAAAGTTCATGATTGTGACAGGACTAGTAAGATGCCCCCCTCCCCCCATCACTCAGTGTGGGCTTCTTCTAGCTGAAAAAGCAAAATTAGCAGTTAGTTTTCTCCAATGACGTTAGGGGGTCAGCAACATGCGGCAATTTTACTGCCCTGTTGTGGCTCCACAGCAGAATCAGATTTGTAGGTAAAACTAAAATAATCCACCTTTACAGTAAAATAAAGCTCTGCTGATCGTTCAACACAGTTTAAGTATAAAAAGTCTTAAATGCTGGAGTTAATGTAGAACCGCTAACTCACCCTGAAGGTTGATGCACAGACTACTGATCAGCATAGCAACACAGACAACAATCTTGCCCAGCTAGTAGTTAAGGAAACAGCAAAGAGAGAGATTTAAGACGAACATCGATAATTTAGGGAAGTGAATACTCGTATTTGTATTCATACTCACTCCAGCTGGTTTCTTGATATGTTTAATCTGTAACAAGAAACTGTCAAACCCTAAAAAAGTCATAAATCTGAAGTCAGTTTGTCGTTCAAATGTGCCTGCTGCACCATTTAAGGTGGAACGGGACAATTCGAACTAGAAGCTGGCGAATGAGAAGCGACTTCAGACTTAAAGCAAAGTAAGTCTGTGTTTTTGTCTATATGTTATATTTTTTTAGAATATAATATTAGAACATCAGCACATACTGAGACATGTTTACAGCCAAGATGGTTAAATGGACATAAAGTGTTGTGGCTCTCAAGGTGGTTTGATTTTTGCTGAAAGGACAAAATGGCTCTTAACATTCGGGTTGCCGATTTTTCCAAATCTTAAGTGCAGCTCAAAGTCATTCAGAGTGGCCTGATGAAATAAAACTTACCAAGTCAAAAGTGTTCACAGTGGTGGTGATAGGAACCAGATGTCCACCTCTAAAAACTCCCTAACAGAAAGTTACTTCATGAAATGGTTATTAATAAGCGGCCTGCACCGCCTTCTGGTAAGCTTTTGGCTTAAAACATACTTTTATAAGTACATTTATGGTGCAGGGAAAAATGTTTTCCAGATTCACCATCGTCAATATTCCATATAAAAGCTCAGAGACTCGTGTAGGTTGACTGGTGGTTTTGGATAGTACATAAAATGGCTATATTTGTGTTGGAGTCATGACCATTATAAGGAGATCTGAACCATTTCACACCAAACCACTCTGAATCCCTCCCAAAAACCCTGAAAAAAAGTTACTGAAAGGTAAAAATATGCACATTTTTATATTAAAAATATACAAAGTGAATGTAGTTTATCTTTAACACTTCTTTAAGGGGCAAAGTTTGGATATTAAGGACCACTGTTGTTCCTTTGAGGGTACATTAATATTGTTTGTACCTTGTAGGTCAGAAATCTTCCTATACTGTGTGTATTTCTTCTCACATTGTAGGTCCACTAGCAATAGTCTGCTCCCATTAGTCAGCAAGAGGCTGAAAGAACAAATAAATATGTAACTGGACTTGGTTCCAGTTGGATTTAGCCTCACGAGGCCTGGCAAAGCTGGGACACGCTGCGCCACTGTCAATCTCACCACCCAAACAGAGCACAGAACAGCGCTGGGATAACGTGGGCCGGATTAAAATCCGAGATTTGGAACTCAAATCAGAGATTTGTACTCGTCTTTTATGCAGCGGGAGAGGCGGCGGAGATGGGAGAAACTAATCACATTGAGAGCTTCTCCCCTTCCCTGCTCTCCTTCTCCTCCACCACCGGGACTCTGCGTGTGAGTTTGTGCTCGCCCTCAGGCTTTGGCTTGCTGTTCAGAGCCCTCGTGGTCCATATAGTCACATCTTCAGCCCTCAATAACAAAAATGTTTTAATGCCAGATTTTCTTGGAACTGCCAGAGGGACAAATGCTGAATTATACTCATCTATATTTGATCAGAAAGGCGAACAAAGCCGAGACGAAGCGGCGAGCACGCTGGCGGAAGACGTCAGCAGGCAGTTGCACGTAAAACACTTCCCAGCTCCAGAACATTCTCGGTAAGCAGAGAGCAGAATTCTGAGGAACTTTAAATTTTCAGCAGGCACAAAAGACGATGCATAATTGACGATGCATAATTGAAATGTCAGGGTCTAATGGAACTTTCCGGACTGTATGCAGAGGCTTGACTCGCACACAACCTGGTGATGAAATAACCTGCAATCTGGGTTAACCTGTAGGGGACGTCAAGGCTGTGTAGACGGAGCTTCTTTGCTGTTTTTAAAGACACACATATATTTCGCTGTTGTCGGAAGAAAACCTCATATCTCCAAAATGGTAACTTTACAAGGGAAGGAAAAAACCTACTTTACCTTTAATGTAAGTCAATGGAAACAGACTTTTCTCCAAGTAATTTTGGGCTGTTTCTTTTGGTTAATTCATCATGAAATTTACACACAACGTAAAGAACAACAGGCATTTTCAGATTGTGCCAAAAACTGAAAAACGACAAAAACTGAGATATGAAGTTTTCTTCCAAACAGCGACATACACACACACACATATATATATATACATACAAAATAAGGAGTTTTAATCTGTAGGTGGAGACTTGTTTTAGCCACACCCCTGTATTTTAGAGCATGAAGTGAGGCTGCATCCCTGTCCCTCATGGCCACATGGTGAGCAGTTAGATCCCATTGTTTTGAAGTAAATGTGTCCCAAAGTCTGAAAATCAGTGTGGAACATTAATATATGTGGATGGTTCTAATAAACTGGTTCAAAGACAACAATTTTGGGACTTTCAACTGATTGGACTTTACACTAAAATCATTCTGCTTTAAGATTAATTGACCCTTTTTAATCCCACAGTCTCGAAATTTCATCTCTGCATTTAACCCATCCGTGCAGCGAAATACCACATACACACCAGTGAACGCACACACCAGGGGTAGTGAGCACACTTACTCTGCCCAGGGAGCAGTTGGGGGTTAGTGTCTTGCTCAAGGGCACTTCAGTCACGTACTGTCGACTGGGGATCGAACCAGCGACCTTCTTGTCACAAGACTGTCTCCCTAACCTCCAGCCCACAACTGCCCACAGGACTGCTTTATTAAAGTATTACTTTAATTAATAAATAAATTACTTAATTTAATAATTACATTACTTTATTAAAACAAATAACTGAACATTCAATTGTCACTACCAAAACAATCATAATGCTATGAAAGAGTTTCAGTAGAGATCTGATTCAGTCGTGACTGTTTCAGTAGAGACTGTTTCAGACTGTTTCAGTAGAGACTGTTTCAGTAGTGTCTGTTTCAGTAGAGACTGTTTCAGTAGTGTCTGTTTCAGTAGAGACTGTTTCAGTAGTGACTGTTTCAGTAGTGTCTGTTTCAGTAGTGTCTGTTTCAGTAGAGACTGTTTCAGTAGTGTCTGTTTCAGTAGTGACTGTTTCAGTAGTGTCTGTTTCAGTAGTGTCTGTTTCAGTAGTGTCTGTTTCAGTAGAGACTGTTTCAGTAGTGTCTGTTTCAGTCGTGACTGTTTCAGTAGAGACTGTTTCAGACTGTTTCAGTAGAGACTGTTTCAGTAGTGTCTGTTTCAGTAGAGACTGTTTCAGTAGTGTCTGTTTCAGTAGAGACTGTTTCAGTAGTGACTGTTTCAGTAGTGTCTGTTTCAGTAGTGTCTGTTTCAGTAGAGACTGTTTCAGTAGTGTCTGTTTCAGTAGTGACTGTTTCAGTAGTGTCTGTTTCAGTAGTGTCTGTTTCAGTAGTGTCTGTTTCAGTAGAGACTGTTTCAGTAGTGTCTGTTTCAGTAGAGACTGTTTCAGTAGAGACTGTTTCAGACTGTTTCAGTAGAGACTGTTTCAGTAGTGTCTGTTTCAGTAGAGACTATTTCAGACTGTTTCAGTAGTGTCTGTTTCAGTAGTGTCTGTTTCAGTAGAGACTATTTCAGACTGTTTCAGTAGACACTGTTTCAGTAGTGTCTGTTTCAGTAGAGACTGTTTCAGACTGTTTCAGTAGAGACTGTTTCAGTAGTGTCTGTTTCAGTAGAGACTGTTTCAGTAGTGTCTGTTTCAGTAGTGTCTGTTTCAGTAGAGACTGTTTCAGTAGTGTCTGTTTCAGTAGAGACTGTTTCAGTAGTGTCTGTTTCAGTAGTGTCTGTTTCAGTAGAGACTGTTTCAGTAGTGTCTGTTTCAGTAGAGACTGTTTCAGTAGAGACTGTTTCAGACTGTTTCAGTAGTGTCTGTTTCAGTAGAGACTGTTTCAGAGGTGATGGTTTCAGTGGTGACGGTTTCAGTGGTGATTGGTTCAGTAGTGACTGGTTCAGTAGTGATTGGTTCAGTAGTGACTGGTTCAGTAGTGACTGGTTCAGTGGTGACAGTTTTAGGTTGTTTTTAGCAGAACTAAAAAACACAGCCAGTGTATGACCATCAAACCCAGCTTTAAACAGCTGTTCACACAGAAAATCGTAATTTTTTCATTAAAACACACAAAAAAATACTTAATTGCAGAAAATGTGTATTTTGGTAGTGACGATTCTTAATGTTCCCCATTGATTTTCAGACTTTGGGACGCATTTACTTAAAAATAGAATCTAAGTACTCACCCATGTGGCCATGAGGGACAGGGATGCAGTCTCACTTCCTGCTCTAACATATAGGGGTGTAAAATAAGGCTCCGCCCATGGACTAAAACCATGTTTTTCGAGTGACATGAAAACATGGGAAATGTTTTTAAATTTAAAAATAAATTAATCTAATTTTCAACTTCACTTTAAAATATCTTTAAAAGTAAGACATTGACAAAACGCAAAAAAAAAAGGCATTTAAGTAATGTAAAAGTATTATTTTCAGCAGTGTAATATATTTAATGTCAATACGTTCCTAAAAATATGGATCTAACAATCACAGACAAAACAAATACTGCATTTTCCTACAATGATACACATTTTATGAGCTCTGGTAAGACATTTAAAACATTTGTATCTGTGTATTACCTTAAAGTGTAAACATTTATGAAAACTTGTCATCACAGTGATGATGGTGATTAATGAGGAGACAGAGCTGAATGTGTGTCGGTTTATTAGGAGGAATAACGTTAGTGCGCTCGGCTAAATCATTTGGGAAACTGAAACTGAAACTGAAAGCGACTCTAATAAACATCAGGAAGCGCTGACACAATATTCTTAACTTTTAGTTTAGTGCTTTAATTTTGTTTGACCCTCTTCACACTAGTATCGTTAGCTGCCTGGCTAACTAGCTTGATTACTTGGATTACGTGTTTTATATTTCAGCTGTGCGGGTATGGTCAGTTGCTAGGTAACAAACATGACAGTTGATAGTGGACTTTGATTGAATAGATTAAGATTTCCTAACTGGAGATAAGATGCCGTAAGATAAGATTCTTAAATCAAGCCAATATTTGCTTCTGCAATATGAATTTGTGAAAAATCTTCACCTGTCAGCTCTTAATGTAAAACAAACAGATAGGAAGTTTAGCAATAAGGCCACAGGTCTCTAAAATCAGGAAGTGTGTGCCTGACTTAAGTTGGCAAACAGCTAAGCAAACATCTGCACGTGTTTCAAGAGTACATGTACATGCTTCTGAAGGCATTCGGCACAAAATAAGACTTGAAAAATAAACAAAACAGAAGCTTAAAACTGAAACCTGTGCACATGTGCACTGTTGCTGTGGGTACTAAGGTTCAGCCACACTGCTTCTAGTTAAAGGACCATTTAAATTCAGTTAAGGCATCTAATGTTCTCAGGGAGAAAAAAGACCTACGTCACATGCAACATCAATGACCTGCCACAGGGGACTTTGATACTGCATGCACCTCAAGTTCATTCATTTAAGTTCCTTAGACTGCTTCATTAGGAAAGCTGGTCATAATAAATATTACATTAAAAAGACATTCAACTATTTTAATCTGCATCAAGTCCATTCAAGGCCTCACAAAATGTGCAAGTGAAGCTGTTCAAGCGTACTAAATGCTCTACTCTTGTAAATATTCCAGCACATTTCCACATTTCGTCAAGCTCAACTGCTGTTCACGACAGACTCAGCATGTCTGCTAATGAATGCATTAACACAAGCACAGCTCTCATTGTGCATGCAGGTCTATGACCCTCCACTGAGGTCACTGAGTACAAAACTTCCAGACTTCCTTTACTTCTGCTGGTGAAACTCTGTGGTAAAAGCCAGCAGAAACAAACAGAGCTTATCTACAACCCCCCAGCATCCCTGCCCCAAACTGAGGCAATAACTTACAAAAAAAACCCTCTTCAGAGAGTGAGAAAGGTGAGAGATATTAGTCATAGCGGAGAAGTGAACTGTGAGCGTGACGAAAGAAGTAAATCTTCACACCTCACAACTTCCGCTTACTGCCTGCTCAAACCGCAGGTGGATAATTACACAGTGTTGAAATACTCGCACACTCTTAAACTGCTGTACTTTTTGTGTGGCGTTCAATAAGCATATAGCTTTTCTCGTACTGTCAGATCAACAGACCTTTACTTGTGATGAAGACATACAGACCTCCAGCCCAAGTTCACAAATTAAATTAAAGGGGTGCTGTGCAAAATATATGTCTATACACTATGCTATCGCTATGTCTATACACTATTGCTGCTGTTGGAACAAAACCACATATCTCCATTTTTGTCATTCCTCAGTTTTTGACATGATTTGACAATGCCTGTTACTGTTATTTCATGAGGAATGAACCAAAAGAAATGGCCAAAAATTATGAAAACATTTGGGTTCCATTGACTTAAAAGTAAAGTATGAAGTATGCTTCATCCTTCTGCTGTAAAACTATATATATATATATATATATATATATATATATATATATATATAGTATCTTCAAAATGGTAACTTTACCAGTAGTTTCAAAATGGTAACTTTACAGGTAACTTTACAACTTTAAGTACATACTGTACTTTTGGGAAACTGAAACTGAAACTGAAAGCGACTATAATAAACATCAGGAAGCGCTGACACAATATTCTTAACTTTTAGTTTAGTGCTTTAATTTTGTTTGACCCTCTTCACACTAGTATCGTTAGCTGCCTGGCTAACCAGCTTGATTACTATGATTACGTGTTTTATGTTTCAGCTGTGCGGGTATGGTCATTTGCTAGGTAACAGACATGACAGTTGATAGTGGACTTTGATTGAATAGATTAAGATTTCCTAACTGGAGATAAGATGCCTAAGATGCCTTTTCTGAGTATTCTGGGCCGCTTCTTTTGGTCCATTCATCATGAACTTCACACACAATGTAAAGGGAAACAGGCATTTTCACATTAAGTCAAAAACCGAAAAACGCAAAGTTCTGTTCCAACAACAGTAAAATATATATTAGGATACACCTCTTAACCCTTGAATTCAGGGGCTTCATTCAGGCTCATTTCCACAGGTATATAAAATCAAGCAGCTAGCCATGCAGCTTGCCGTTACACACTTTTGCGAAAGAATTGGTCTACAGAGCTCACTGAATCCAACTGTGGCTCTGTAATAGGATGCCACCGCTGCAACAAGTCCGTTCGTCAAATTTCCTCCCTCCTAGATCTTCCTAGCAGCTGCACGCAAGCCTTACATCACCAGGCACAATGCCAAGCGTCGCATGGAGTGGTGTAAAGCGCCACCACTGGACTCAGGGGAAACTGTGGAGTGATGAATGACTCTTCTCTATCTGTCAGTCTGATAGACGAGTGGGGGTTTGGCGGTTGCCAGGAGAACACTGCCTGCTTGACTGCATTGTGCCAATTGTAAAGTTTGGTGGAGGAGGGATGATGATATGGGTTTTTTTTCAGGGGTTGGTCTAGAACCCGTAATTCCAGTGAAAGGAATGCTTCAGCAGACCAAGCCATTTTGGAGAATTGTACACTTCCAACTTTGTGGGAACAGCTTGGGGACATGTATGAGCAAGTTTGGTGTGGAAGAACTTGACTGGCCCTCACAGAGCCCTGACCTCAACCCTAACAAACACCTTTGGGATGGACTAGAACAGAAATTGAGAGCTAGACCCTCTTGTCCTACGTCAGTGTCTGACTTCACAAATGCTTTGTACCGGTAGATCTAATGTGTAGATGGATATATATATATATACACACACACACACACACACACACACACACGTACATACACACTGTACAATGGTTTTAGGCACAATTAAAAAGCTATTTATGCGGGTAGTAAGTGTTTACTTACTCAGAAAAACAGTAAGGGGATCTCAGCTTTTGAGCTGGCAACAAATGCAAACCATCTTTCTTTGAAGCTCAGACTTTGCAGTTGCTGCAACGTTTAAAACCAAACTTGTGTCTCAACCTTTCAGTCTGGTTCACCACAGCTCTGCTCTGTCTCTCTCTCTCACGGCTGATTAGATTTTCGGTTACAATACCCAGGTGCTGGTTACGGGGAGGAGCACTGGCACCTGAGCCGGGAGAGAAACTGCAGCACCACCAGACGTCACCTCAGTCATCCTGCTTAACAGCCAGGCCACTGGGGTTAGGCCCACATACCACTGTGGACCGTAAAAACGCCTCAGTAGTGCTGATGTACTAGTATAGGTTAAAAAATATAATATAAACGGGAATGCTGACTTACTTTGCTCAGCTTTAGCTCAGCTACAGCCACTTTTCTCGCATCTCCAGCAGGAAACTTTTCCAAAAGTAGAACAGTTTCTTGTTAAATTGTGATCGTCTCTCAACAGTTGATTTTTACAAGACTTCAGCTTTATGACTTTTCAGTGTTTGTCAGTTTGTCAGGATAACTAAGCGTTGTGTGCACAAATCATCATATTCTTCTTCTTTCGGCTGCTCCCTTTAGGGGTCGCCACAGCGGATCTTCTGCCTCCATCTTGCCCTATCCACTGCCTCCTCTACTTTCACACCAACCATGTCCACCTTCACTACATCCATAAACCTTCTCTGAGGTCTACCTCTTCTCCTTCTGCCCAGCAGCTCCATCTCCAACATTCTTTGCCCAATATATCCACTATTCCTCCTCAACACATGTCCCAACCATCTCAACCTGGCCTCTCTGGCTTTATCTCCAAACTGCTCCACCTTCACTGTCCCTCTGATCTGCTCATTTCTAATCTTGTCCAGCCTTGTCTTTTAGACAGAGCCACAGTCTCCAAACCACACATCATAGCAGGACGCACTACTGTCTTGTAAACCTTCCCTTTCACTCTTGCTGCTATCCTTCTGTCACACATCAGCCCTGACATCCGTCTCCACCCACTCCATCCTGCCTGCACCCTCTTCTTCACCGCTTTTCTACACTGTCCATTGCTCTGGATAGTTGACACAAGATATTTGAAGTCATCCACCTTTACGACCTCTACTCTTTGCGTCTTCAGCACAAATCATCATATTGTCAGCCACAAATCATTTTGAGCCAAATTTGAATTAAACTGCAAACTATGATATTTAGATGTCCCCAGTATCGAGGGACATCGTGCTGGACTACATTTTTTTCAGTGAACAAAAAAGAGGTACAAGGGCCAACATACTGTCATACTTCCCCCAGAAGTGGCCCAGATCTGTTTTAAAACATGTGGGCCAAATAAGAGTTTTATTTCAGGCCACTTTTGTGGGCTGACATACACTTTGCCTTTACTGACAGTGGGCCAGCCATATGTTTGCCAGAAGTGGCCCACATCCACATGTTATCCGGGAGGCAAGTCTTGGGCGTTGCTATGGGGCTTATCGACAGCCTGTTGATGCCCTCTGGGCCACTAAGCTGTGCTAAGTAAGCTTGAAAACTAAGTACCACTATGTGACGCCACACTGACTAACTTCTTATTATGATGCAGTTTATGCAGTTACAATTCACTGGTTGTTGCTTACAGGCTCTATAATCCATCCAAACCTGTCTTTTTACAATCCATGCAGATGATTAGTGTTCGGGAAGCATTGATAATATCCAGAAATGGATATCATTACATAATTGACCACAACAGCGATAACATACCGTCATATTTCCTTCCACTGCCCAGCCCATAGAATTAAATGAGGAAGTGTCTGCTTTTGCGCGAGACAGAAACCAGTAGTTGGCCAGCTTTTTTCAGTCTGGCTTCATTCCGTTCAGCCTTGCTGGACCAAGGTGATACAATTAATACGGAAGAGATCAAACGCATACCTAGAAATCGAGATAGTAAAGCTGCTCTAATGGCTCAGCTACAAACAAAGTCCCTTCAAAAAATGCACTGGCTCAATCCTCAATTCAAACTGCCACAGACGACTTAAGGATGATTTAAGAAGTGCTACACACCAAAAAGGCTGAACGTCTTCTCGTATGAATTACGGATCAGAGCTTGACCTTGCTATAAATACGCTCTATTTTTGCGTATGTGTGCGAGCTGGAGCCGTAGAAATGGACTTCTACTACTTCTGCAGTGGCTGCCGCCCTGTGTTTTAGCGTTGGACTGCTTTAAGTGGTAAGTGGAGAGGTTAGGCTGTGTACAACACAACCCCTCTGCATTATTCAGCACCGAGCACTTCACCTTAGGGGCAACATGGGGCAAGCTAAAAGCTAAAGTTAAACCACTACAGGCCACAGAACATCAATAATAACCCCTCTGCTTCTATTATTCATCTGCTAGACATAGGTATGCCATGCATTATTGACTGATATGATCGGAGATGGCTGGGACACATGGAAGGGCTCTTTCACTCGCTGTGGGTCTGCGAAGGTTAAGTACGGTGGCTCACAGGAGCCAACAGGGCAGAGATAGAGTTACTGGGGAGCAGGGCGAGAAAAAACAAACCCGTTTTCTTTAATAATTTCCACAAATTGTCATTATTAGATCTTGTGGCGACATTGAATAGTTTCCTTAGTTGGTTAACCTCCCCAAAAATGAGACATCTAATCTGAACTTTTATGAGGAGGAAACATTTGCAATAGTTAAACGTTACTGTTCGTGTTATAGCTCAGGTTATCATGTGTTACTATCTACTACACTATCTGTTCTGTAGTCTGATTTCTTTGGATTTTAGTCCAATTTTCTGTCCAATTTAATCATACCAATACCAATAACTGATCCTGGAGTATCAGACGATATTAAGTAACAAGCTGCGTTCTCCATCACTAATAAAACATATCAAGCTTGAATGAATATATATATATATATATGTATATGTGTATATGTGTGTGTGTGTGTGTGTGTATTCACCACAAAACAATTCTACTTAATAATTCCTATGACATAATTACTATTAGACAATTAGAAATAAGAACAATTTTTAGCAATATTTTTATTGTGCCAAAATTTAAATAGATCAAATTTTGGACTGCACATGTAAGAACACAGCAGCTTCTCTGGCTTCTCAAAAACAGCGCTGTTGTTGTAACACTGTTGTTTTTCTCATTTCTCACTCATGTTGTTCTCATTTCTCGTGTCATTTGATACATGCGTTCCATTTACTCTCGCTTACATCTCCGAACGTCTGACTCTGCTGCAGCTCAGTAAATATTCCACTCATGCACGCTAACAGTAGCAATGAATTTCTTGGCTTTGTTGATAGGCTGCAATACCGCTCTGCTACATGATGTAAATGACCAATGGTTGCACTGCAGGAGGGCCTAGTGGACACACAGGCCCATCTAGATGACTGATATGCTAAAGGTTAAACCAAGGATAAAGTTAAAGTTAAAGGCCAATTTGCCCCAAGAGGTTGGTGGTTCCTTCCATATGGTCTAATGGTCCTCAATAACAACTACTCAATAACAACAAGAACTAACATTAACCCGGACTGTAACTGACTACACAGTCAGAAACGAATCATTACTGAAAGAAGCGTGACCTGGTAAGGACCCTTGTGTTCTGAGGCCCCCCGAGGCTTCTGGCAGTCAGAGGCCATTCCTCTGAAATAAAGGGCACTGGAGCACTGCTGTGTGGATGTGCTTGAGCATTAGTGAGGCCAGATACTGATGTTGGATGGTCAGTCCTGAATCACTCCAACTCATCCCAAAGGTATTGGATAGAGCTCCATCACTCCAGAGAACACCAATAATGGCCCAGAGTATCCCATTCTCATGGTCAATGCTTTTCTATGGAGATTATACAAGATGAATTGGCAATGGGTGCATTTTAAAGTAGCTATATTCACTACTTAAAAGGGTCGTCTGGATACTTTTAGACAGATGGTGTATATTCCTGGTCAATGCCATTGACGTTGCACTGGTGATACTGCCATGCAACCAAGCAGGGCTGCTGGTAGCTTCGCACTGTAGGGCTTATCACAGCTTAATTCATATCATGAAACAATGACACATTGGCATTCACTTTCATATTTGTGTAATTCCCACCCGTACTTGGCAGTAATAATGATATCACTGCCTGAGCCAGTGTGTGGGAGTCCCACGGGGAGGGAGCTCAAAGTGCCGACACAGAATAAGCACAGGAGGCCAGGTGGGGAGGAAACTCAGCCAAGTGGAGAGGCAGAGAAAACACCCACGCACTCAGACTTTGCTCTCGCTCTCTCGAGAGCTGCACTCTGCCCGTTGGCTCGCTCAAGAGTGCCACCCTCATGCGACCAATTAGAGCAGAGCAGAAAAGCAGAGAGCGGCTGGGTTACAGGTGAGAGCTCAGTGTACACTAGAGTGCTGCTGGTAGGGGTGTGGTAGGAGTATGAAATGGGCTTAGAAGTAGACTAGAGAGGTGGCCAGATACTTTGCTCCTGCTTCTGTGCCTCCCCCTCCCATCCTAATGCTCCTCTCTTACCCTGGAAGAATGGTGAAGAGAGGAAACGAGCAGGAGGAGTGGAGAGAAGGAGCAGAAATTGGGGGAATGGGACGGCGAATTCCTTTCAACGCCATTAAATTTGATGTTAAATACTGACCACTGAGACTAGCCGATCGCAGCTGCTCCACAAAGCCAGTCAATTCATATCTGTGTCTTTCTACTCCAGCTTATTTTATTTTACACCACATACCAAATACCCAACAGAGGAAACATACAAACACAAACCAAGCACAGCTGGATAGCACCGTGTTTGTCCATCCTGTCCAGATGTGATGTCACACTTAAATCTGTTCTTTAGTAAAGAAAATGGTTCTATGTAGAACCATGAACATGCAAAGAACCCTTTTCGGGATCAAAGGACTCTTTGCATCATGAAATGGTTTTTCAGACCATTGCAGAGGAGGGAGTTCAGCTCCTCACTGCTGGGCTTTAGTTACATTTTGGGATCAGACGCCTTCAAAGAGGGGGGCAGTTATTTATTATCACCCCCCCCCCCTAATTCTCCAGTGATGTGAAGCTGAAGTCAGAGATTCTCCAGATTCTTGTTTGAATTTTCCCGTTCCACCTTAAATGGAGAAGCAGTTGTGATACCTGAGGCAACAGAATGTGACTTCTGCACCATTTAAGGTGGAACGGGAAACGTAGGTAGCTGCCAAGACAACAGTATACTACACTCTCAGAAACAGAGGTACTAAACTGTCACTGGGGCAGTACTTCTCTTGTCACTGGGGTGGTTCCCTCAAGGATAGATCTCAGTACTTTTAGTGAGGGAACCTAATCCACTGTAATGATATTTTCTAAGTTGTATTGAGTGTCTCATAACAAACTGTTTGGACCGCGTCTCTGAAGAACCTCCATTTGGAGAGCCGTAATACTTCGCCCTCCCCCTCTATCTCAACATAAATCTGGACACCCTACCCCTAGGTGTGAACTTGCAAAACAGAAGGGTTAAGGCTAGGCGGTAAGTGTGAGGGGTGAAATGGGCCTTGGGATCAACTGTGATCAGTGTAACCGTCTAAGCGTTGAGTATGATATTTTAAAATTTTTACATTTTCTCAGTACTGGTTGTCTTCCCTGCGATGGACTGGTGACCTTCCGCCCGAAGACTGCTGGGACAGGCTCCAGCACCCCCCCACGACCCTGACGGAAAAGCGGCTTGGAAAATGGATGGATGGTTGCCTTCCTTTGGGACTTGCACTGTATGGACCCCCATACATTTCAAAAGCAGACTAAATCCATCTGAACATGAACCTCAATGAAATGAATAAGCCTCAAGCAAAGGCTTTAAAATGGCCCGTGCCACAAATTTGCTTCAACGTAGTTTGGAATCTTTTGTTTTATTCGTCAGAATTTTTCTTTATTTCAAATGTTACGAAATTCTGAACCTTTCTGTCACTCTTCTCCAGGTTTTAATGAAGAAAACTCAGATTCTCAACATGTTCTCAGACTTTCAGGCTCCACTGTAATATTGCCTGGATTCATATGGTCACTTCTGTGGGTTAAGCCCAGTGGGGTTGAGGTCAGGGCTCTTTACAGGCTACTGGAGCTCCTCCACATCAAACTCCTCAACCCATGTCTTTAAGGAGCTCATGCTGGAACAGGGAAGGGTCTTCCCCAAACTGTTCCCACAAAGTTGGAAGCAGATAATTGTCTAAAATGTCTTTGTGTGCTGCAGTATTAATACTTCCCTTCACTGGAACTCAGTTTGCAGCAGAGGATTCAGGTGATTTTTAGCCCTCGGTGGCTTTGCCCTGTGCCTTTACATGATCTACCGCTTTGTGGTTGAGCTGTTGGAACGCCTAGATGCTTCACAATAATAGCACTTACAGTTGACAGGGGCTGATCTAGCAGGGCAGAAATTTCACAAACTGACTTGTGGCAGAGACGACATCCTAAAACAGTGCCATGTTTAAAGTCACTGAGCTCTTCAGCATGACCCCCAGTGTTTGTCTATGAAGGTTGCAAGGCTATGTGCTTGACTTCATACACCTGTTAGCAATAGATGTGGCTGAAACACATGAACTTAGCACTTAGGAGGGGTGTCCACATACTTTTGGCCATATACCTTGTACCTTCACTTTCAAATGAGTTCTCTTAACTATCCATTACAACCTCTTTTTTTCTCTAGGGGATATTTTGGTTTGTCCAACTGAATTTTTGTGACCAAATTGTTGGGCAAATTATTCAGTAACTGCATGAAATAAATGTGCATTATTTATTTATTTATTTTTTGTAAAACCTCTTCTCAAATTAACAGAACATGTGATTTATGATCTCCACACATCACTACACGCTTACAATTTACTGCTGAGAGCCAAAAATCTCCGCCGCTCTTTGTGTTATTTTCTAAAAGTGATGTTTCCAGAGCAGATCACTGAAGAGACGCCGTCTGTTTATAGTTTAGAGCCCAGATTTGGGGAAAAACGGGTCGACTTTCAGTAGAAAAACAAACTGAGCTCAGCTTCTTTTATTATAAGGGTTTAAAATGACGTCACCGTCTATTAGACTGGAGAGAAGAGCTACAGCCTCACACGACACCCAGCTTCTGAATGGAGCTTATGGAATATGAACGTTATGAAGTAAAAGATATGAGGAAGTGCGGTTTGGAGCCACCGGTGGTCTCAAGGAGTTGAAAAGATTAAATCCAGGAAACTAAGCATCCTAGGAAAGTACAGCTAAAGGTAACACGGCTTGCTACAGAGGCTTGTTTGAGGATTCACTAAGCAGTCCCATAAGCAGGACGTCTGCCCATAAACCCAGTCACATTCCGCTCTACACTTCCAAATATGAAACTTTCTATCACCAAGGCCAGTCAGTCTCCTCGGCTCAGATGTTCTTTTTCCACTTCCACCCTGACCGCCAGCCACCTGAGTTCTTCTGCACCCTCTTTGCACTCCAAAGAGCAACTCTGGGCAACACCAATGATGAGTTGCGCCACTGAAAAGGGATCGAGTCGCTCGCAACTCATGTTCAGTCGAGCACCAGGATCAAAGTAGGTTATCTAATATGGGCTCAATGGCATGGCAACAAGCGGCGGCAGATGGTGTTTTCATTAAAAGAATGCGTCTGACAAAAGAGTAAACCGACTGACTCCGTTTGCGCGCCCTCACTGCACTTATCACGTTACACCATTACCCGGTGCCGCCATGGACAAACATGCACAAACAAGAAGCCGGAGTGAAGTCGGCCGATGTCCTGCCCCCTCTGGTAAGGACACTCGGGCATGGACAGCGCTTTTTATGAACTTAATATACAAATGACAACCGGCATTTCAGCCTAATCAGGTTGCCGGTATGAGATTGATTAAAACGATAGCTTGCCCAGAAGACGGACACTGACCTCCTTTCAACCTCTAATGTAATCTGGATGATTAGGAGAGGCAGACGTCATGCACCTCTAACTGATTAAAAAACAAAGCTTCGCCATGTCTTACCAGAAGAAACTTTCCATCTCAGAGGAAAAGCAGCACAACCGGTTTTAACAACGTCACACATACAGACACTGTATGATCACTGCCTGTGTTGCACCATGTAATGTTTTTTCAAACTACGCAGTGGTAAACAATTCAATACCTCTTATTTAACTAGACCACTTCAGCTCACATTGTACGCGACCTTTAGGCTGATCAAATGGCGTATGCTAATCTGCCTCGGATGGGCAGAGGCACAATAATAATAATAACAGAAACACGCAAGTTTTATTTCTTACTATATATATATATAGTGTGATGAAGGTCAGGCCGTGTTTATTGTGAACAGTGTGATGAAGGTCAGGCCGTGTTTGTTGTGAACAGTGTGACGAACGTCAGGCCGTGTTTGTTGTGAACAGTGTGACGAACGTCAGGCCGTGTTTGTTGTGAACAGTGTGACGAACGTCAGGCCGTGTTTGTTGTGAACAGTGTGACGAACGTCGGGCCGTGTTTGTTGTGAACAGTGTAACGAACGTCAGGCCGTGTTTATTGTGAACAGTGTGATGAAGGTCAGGCCGTGTTTGTTGTGAACAGTGTGACGAACGTCAGGCCGTGTTTGTTGTGAACAGTGTGACGAACGTCAGGCCGTGTTTGTTGTGAACAGTGTGACGAACGTCAGGCCGTGTTTGTTGTGAACAGTGTGACGAACGTCAGGCCGTGTTTGTTGTGAACAGTGTGACGAACGTCAGGCCGTGTTTATTGTGAACAGTGTGACGAACGTCAGGCCGTGTTTGTTGTGAACAGTGTGACGAACGTCAGGCCGTGTTTATTGTGAACAGTGTGACGAAGGTCAGGCCGTGTTTGTTGTGAACAGTGTGACGAACGTCAGGCCGTGTTTGTTGTGAACAGTGTGACGAACGTCAGGCCGTGTTTGTTGTGAACAGTGTGATGAACGTCGGGCCGTGTTTGTTGTGAACAGTGTGACGAACGTCAGGCCGTGTTTGTTGTGAACAGTGTGACGAACGTCGGGCCGTGTTTGTTGTGAACAGTGTGACGAACGTCAGGCCGTGTTTGTTGTGAACAGTGTGACGAACGTCAGGCCGTGTTTATTGTGAACAGTGTGATGAACGTCAGGCCGTGTTTATTGTGAACAGTGTGATGAACGTCAGGCCGTGTTTGTTGTGAACAGTGTGACGAACGTCAGGCCGTGTTTGATGTGAACAGTGTGACGAACGTCAGGCCGTGTTTATTGTGAACAGTGTGATGAACGTCGGGCCGTGTTTGTTGTGAACAGTGTGACGAACGTCAGGCCGTGTTTGTTGTGAACAGTGTGATGAACGTCAGGCCGTGTTTGTTGTGAACAGTGTGATGAACGTCAGGCCGTGTTTGTTGTGAACAGTGTGATGAACGTCGGGCCGTGTTTGTTGTGAACAGTGTGATGAACGTCAGGCCGTGTTTGTTGTGAACAGTGTGACGAACGTCAGGCCGTGTTTGTTGTGAACAGTGTGACGAACGTCAGGCCGTGTTTATTGTGAACAGTGTGACGAACGTCGGGCCGTGTTTGTTGTGAACAGTGTGACGAACGTCGGGCCGTGTTTGTTGTGAACAGTGTGACGAACGTCAGGCCGTGTTTGTTGTGAACAGTGTGACGAACGTCAGGCCGTGTTTGTTGTGAACAGTGTGACGAACGTCAGGCCGTGTTTGTTGTGAACAGTGTGACGAACGTCGGGCCGTGTTTGTTGTGAACAGTGTGACGAACGTCGGGCCGTGTTTGTTGTGAACAGTGTGACGAACGTCGGGCCGTGTTTGTTGTGAACAGTGTGACGAACGTCAGGCCGTGTTTGTTGTGAACAGTGTGATGAACGTCAGGCCGTGTTTGTTGTGAACAGTGTGATGAACGTCAGGCCGTGTTTGATGTGAACAGTGTGACGAACGTCAGGCCGTGTTTGTTGTGAACAGTGTGATGAACGTCTTGTTTTGTTTTTCTAAAAGTCACACAGTATTTGACGCTCCTCAAACTCTTTTTATAGCTGTAGCTTTGCATTCAGCTAATGAAATAAGCATAAGATGTAATAAAACAAACAAAAATAAATAAAACGTATTGATATCATAGAAAAGCACAATCTAATCTGACATCACATTTTCTTTTAGCTGCCAGTATCTGTTTGAAAACTGTTCAAGCCACCCATGACACAGCATGCTCCGGGTGATGACTCAGGCAGTGTTATTCCAGCAGACTGGACCTGCTCCTTCTAGCAGGCTGACTGAGCCCAGAGCCTCTTTGGCAGCATGGATTGCATCTCAGCCCAGATTTGGAGCCAGTGCAGCCTTTAATCTACCAACCTCACACATCAGTACCAGGCTAAGGCAAACTGATCTCAGATAAGCGCTTATTCTTCAGAGATGAGCCAACATCTCCAACTTGTGAGCATGTTTCTATGCATCCTCAGTGACGTGACTGAATTACATGCAGTGGACAGTGAGATATAAACAGCCCAAAGTGACTCATATAGCAATGAGTGCATGTATGAAGCAACAAAGGCAAACTGTTCTTACCAGACAAAGCTGGAAACCTTCAGTCCTGCCAGGATTGAGGAGCACCGATCCCTCCCCACATGAAAATCTGCAGAGGAGAGAAAAGAGAGAGAACCTGAGTCCAGAATGTAGCACAGCCTACAGTGGGTTAATGAAACGTACTTTAAAGATATGGTTGAAAGGGAGACAATACTCCCCCTTGTCTACAGCTAGTTCTAAACAATATAACGGCATACTGTAAGCTGTGATACGCCAGCAGATATCATCTGTCATATTCTTTCACAACATACCTTGCGGCAACTTAGCACTGCTACATTTATTCACTACCATTCAAAACTTTAAATCTCTGGTTATTGTAATAATTTGTTATTTTAAATGCAGTAATAACTTCTACACCAGGGGTTCTCAACCTTTTCCACCTCAATGCCCTCCTTTTTATCACTGGACAGCATGAAGGTCCACATGAAAACAAAACCTTTTTTGCTTAAAAATGAAAGCTGTGTTTGAGTGATAACCCCCACAACATGCCGAATATATAAGTAAACATAAAATCTCACCAGAATGGAGGAAAATTAAGCGGAATTTTTCTACAATATATGGAGCCCTGCTGGTGCCATCTCATTTAAATAAACATAATGTGTGGCCATGACTTCTTAACGCGTGGAAAGGAGATCCTAATGCGTGGCCACGACTTAAGCTGTTCACATTACAAGCCTCATCGCTCAAATCCGATCTCTCTGACTCGATGGTTCACACTCGTTTAGGTCAGTGACTCCAATCTGTCTTTAATGTGATGAACCGGCTCCTGAAATGACCTCATGAGCTCCTCCTGCTCAGTAACGTCACGTGACTGAATCACTGCATCATCAGCACAAACTAACGAGCAGAACGAGCTTCGCTGAGAAGATCATTAACTCTGATCAGCTCTCAGCTTCATTATTAGAGCCAGACGGAGGAGAAGAAGGTGAGATGAGCTGCTTTTCCACTGTTTACAGGCTTTAACGTCTGTTTGGCGCTGTTGCCATGGTTACGCTGAATGATGGCCATGCGCAGGGGAAAAAAAACACATGAATTCCGATCTGAGGGTCACATTCATGGAACAGCGTTTCTCAAGATTTTTGGGTTGGTGACTCCCGAGACACCACAGCTCTCATTTCTCTGTGTGGATATCAGGTCTGGAAGAACATCTTGTTACATGACGTACATACACACAAGAAAATAAGAAAAAGGTATTTTCAGATCTGTTACGTGAGCTGACAGATGCCTGCACTGACTAGTATCGCGTTGAGTGAAGGGGGGAAGCGGGGGGCCATCCTACCCACCCAGAGAGAGCGAGGCCAGTTGTGCTTTCTTGGACTCCCGGCTACGGACGGCTACAGCATCACCAGGGATCGAACTCACGATCTCCTGATGACCAACGCTTAGACGGTTGCGCCACTCGCGAGCCCCGTGAAGTCAGCTGTTCAAGCGCTGCTGCTCTTTCTCTGCTGCAACACGCGTCGCTCACTGGCATAGTGCGCAGCAGCACTTTGACAAGCAAAGAACTAACTTATTTCAAGTGGTTACAGGCCTTGAAAAGTTCTAGCTCAGGTTAAGAAGAGCCATGTTGTCCTTTCAAGAAAAAGTGGTTGGTTAGCGTAGTTTGTAACACCTCTGCCTTCTACGCTGTAGACAGGGGTTCAATCCCCACCTGGGTAAACACCCTACACTATACCAATAAGAGTCCTTGGGCTAGACTCCTAACACCACCTTCACCTACCTGTATAAAATGATCAAATTGTAAGTCGCTCTGGATAAGAACGTCTGCCAAATGCCGTAAATGTAAGAAAAACACTTTATCTTCACTTTACTATCTTGGCTGTAAACGTGTCTCAGTGTGTGCTGATGTACTACAACAAGATAAAAAACATGATATAAATGAAAACACAGACTCACTTCGCTCGGCTTTAAGCTTTGGCTCAGTTGTAGCCGCTTTTCTCGCATCTCCAGCAGGAAACATTTCCTCAAAAGTAGAGCAGTTTCTTGTGAAATGTCTCAAAATTGGACTATTTATTAAGCTGAAGTAGCTTCTCATTCGCCAGCTTCTTGTTTGAATTTCCCGGTTCCACCTTAAATGGTGCCTGAGGCAACAGAATGTGACTGCTGCACCATTTAAGGTGGAACGGGAAAATTCAAACAAGAAGCTGGTGAAAAGCTGACCTCAGCTTCATGACTTCTTAGTGTTTTGTCAGTTTCTCGCTGCAGATTAAAAGTATCAGGAAACCAGCTGGAGTGATTATAAATGCGAATGAGTCCATTCAGCTCTAAATGATCGATGCTCGTCTTAAATCTCTCTCTTTGCTTTTTAGCTGTCTGTGTTGCTATGGTGACTAGCAGTCTGCATGCCAACCTTCAGGGTTAAAGGGTGAATTAGCAGTTGTACATCAACGTTTAAGAGCATTTATTGTCAAACTGTGTTGAACAATCAGCAGAGCTTCATTTTACTGTAAAG
The DNA here is from genome assembly GCF_015220715.1 of Pygocentrus nattereri. Classification (NCBI taxonomy): domain Eukaryota; kingdom Metazoa; phylum Chordata; class Actinopteri; order Characiformes; family Serrasalmidae; genus Pygocentrus; species Pygocentrus nattereri. Next base: position 4,233,247 of record NC_051211.1, on the reverse strand, counting down.
GAGGATTATTTTCTTTTTATCTACTAATCTGATTCTGCCATGGAGCTGCAACCGGGCAGTAACAGGGCTGCATGTTGCCGACCCCTTGACTACAATTTGACTTTACGCTCCCAGATTGATGTAAAAGTTTTCTTAGTGACAATTCAGCCTATGATTAGTTGGTGCAACAGTCCTAAAGTTACGCCTAGAAGCTTACAACCAACCAGGCATAAGTTCTGTTGGTGCCACCAGCCCCTGTAAGTTCACTGCAGACCATAATGATGTTCTGTCAATCGTCTTCCTCGGTCATTTTAGAATCTTCTACGGCTCTGTTCATCCAAAGCTTTCTAGCTCACGAACAATCATTTGAAAGCTGTGAAAGTGCCCAGGACAAGCGACCTGACTTCATTTCATACACTGCCTGAAACCAAATTAGCTGTACATTGGTGAAAACACTGATTCCAAACTTCCCAAAACAGAGTGCATCTGTGACTGTATGCATGCCCTAAAAGTGACATGATGAGCCCCTAAAGCCCACTGAGATAATACGGCCTTAACATGCACACGTACGCCACCAGCTGCGAGTGACCTTGCCTGCTCAACCTCTCCTCTCAGCGGCACCCGTATCTGTTAACCTCTGCCACGCTTCACATGGAACAAGCCACGCTGTTCCCAGCGCAGGAAGAGGCCAGGGTCCCTCAAGGACCTCTCCCGGCTCGTTAGGCTCACATCCAACCGCAGAGAGGACTCAACCCGATGGCTCTACTTGGCACAGTCAAGTGGGCGAGGAGGCTTCTGTCACGAGAGACCAGAACCGAGGATGTAACATGACTATACACCCAGCGGCAGCTCTGCTCCTATGCCTGTAAACCGAGAGGCCAAATGACGCCACAGTTTACATGGATACGCGTCATAGTGAATGTTAAAACACTGAAAGGAACACTGTTTACAGAGCTGTTTACTCTGTACTGGACCTGTTACGGTGTCACATGAGTCATTTCTGCCTATTGACCAGGTTATCATACACTGTAACGCCCCTGCCCTGATGAACCTTTTTCAGAACATATTTCAGAATGATGCCTGATGTAAAAAATGCCAGCATGGCAAATAATGAATGAATCCAGCTAGCTTGTCCTCTGGCCATGCACTGGCATGTACAACAGATAATTTAGCTCCGATTTACTTAGATAACTTGGCAAACTGGCTCCAAACTCAGAGACCACTTAGGTATAAGACACAACATGTAAAAAATAGATACAAGGAAAGAGAAATTCAAAGTGAAAAAACAGGATTTCCCAAAGCTGGAGCTCAATAACTGAAAGATACAGAGAAAACAGGGCTCCTAACAACCACCTGGAAGAGCTGGTAGACACCAAAACCGCCCCCATCAGATAAACAGCACTGAAAGCTTTCATCTCTGAGAGAGAGGAGAACATCAAGCTGCTTCAGATCTGAAAACATCCACAGGTGCTTCTGTCCATCCTTCCACTGTGAGAAGACCACTCAACTCAGCGCTGTGGGTCTCCACTGCAAAAAAACTGTATATAGTCAAGAAATCTAATATGTCTTTGGTTGAGATTGTTTTAAGCTAGATAATCTTATAAGTGCAGAGGCATCTCAAAATGGGATTATTAGATATATCGACTACATTTCAGATCATTTCATTTGACAAGATACTATTTTTTGCAGTGTGAAAGGATGAGTAGCTGCCAAGAAGCCCTTACTGAGACAAGGACTTAAAACTTGCACATTTTAGATGTGTAGTAAGAGTTTGTGGATTAAAGAGTGGAAATTTGAAACTCACTTACTTTGTGAGGAGCAGAAAACGCTAAACCAACTTCTAAGACTGAACTTTGGGGGTGTTTCTGCAGATTTACTTGAGAGTGGGGCTCCTGAAAAGAACGGAAGCTGTAATAAAGCTGAAGAGAGACTCACTGACCCTCATACAGCTGAGACTAGATTTCGATGTTGAGGTTTCAGGGCAATTTATTCCTAAAAATGCGTTTTTTCAGAGCCTTGTACTTGTACTTAACCGTTTTGACTAGAAAATACATAAATAAAGGTCACTGACTTTTGCACAGTACTGTACACTGGGGGCTCTGCATCACTGCCCGGTCCAGTAACAGAGCAGATGGCGAGTCATTTAATTAGTAAAGCCTATATCAAAGGCAGATATGATAGGGGACTTTGGGAATGCATCTCTCAAAGCTTTTAAAACTAGTGACGTGGGAGTAATGAAATGTAAGCAGCATGAGGACAGAGAGGGAGAGAGAGAGGGAGAGAGGGAGAGAGAGAGGGAGAGAGAGAGGGAGAGAGGGAGAGAGAGAGAGAGAGAGAGAGAGAGAGAGAGAGAGAGAGAGAGAGAGAGAGAGAGCGAGAGAGAGAGAGAGAGAGAGAGAGAGGGAGAGAGAGAGAGAGAGAGAGAGAGCGAGAGAGAGAGAGAGAGAGAGAGGGAGAGAGAGAGAGAGAGAGAGAGAGGGAGAGAGAGAGAGAGAGCGAGAAAGAGAGAGAGAGAGGGAGAGAGAGAGAGAGAGAGCGAGAGAGGGAGAGAGAGAGAGAGAGCGAGAGAGGGAGAGAGAGAGAGAGAGAGAGAGAGCGAGAGAGAGAGAGAGAGAGCGAGAGAGGGAGAGAGAGAGAGAGAGCGAGAGAGGGAGAGAGAGAGAGAGAGAGAGCGAGAGAGAGAGAGAGGGAGAGAGGGAGAGAGAGAGAGAGAGAGCGAGAGAGGGAGAGAGAGAGAGAGAGAGAGAGAGCGAGAGAGGGAGAGAGGGAGAGAGAGAGAGAGAGAGAGAGAGCGAGAGAGGGAGAGAGAGAGAGAGAGAGAGAGAGCGAGAGAGGGAGAGAGGGAGAGAGAGAGAGAGCGAGAGAGGGAGAGAGAGAGAGAGAGCGAGAGAGAGCGAGAGAGGGAGAGAGAGAGAGAGAGAGAGAGCGAGAGAGGGAGAGAGGGAGAGAGAGAGAGAGAGAGAGAGCGAGAGAGGGAGAGAGAGAGGGAGAGAGGGAGAGAGAGAGAGACATGTTAGCATGGAAAAAGAAAGACTGTTTGTTTATTTGCTATCTTCATCATGACTACTAATGGTTGATAATCAGGCGTAACGTCCAGACCTTCTCCACTGATATACTGTAAAAGGCAGTGACTGACAGCCTGATACACTATATTGTCAAAAGTATTCGCTCGTCTGGCTTCACACGCAAATGAACTTGAGTGACCTTCCATTCTTAATCCATAGGGTTTAATATGATGTCGGCCCACCCTTTGCAGCTATAGCAGCTTCAACTCGTCTGGGAAGGCTTTCCACAAGGGTTAGGAGTGTGTTTGTGGGAATTTTTGACCGTTCTTCCAGAAGCACATTTATGAGGTCAGACACTGATGTTGGATGAGAAGGTCTGGCTCACAGTCTCCGCTCTAATTCATCCCAAAGGTGCTCTATGGAGTTGAGGTCAGGACTCTGTGCAGGCCAGTCAAGTTCTTCCACACCAAACTGGCTCATCCGCGTCTTTATGGACCTGCTTTGTGCACTGGTGCGCAGTCATGTTGGAGCAGGAAGGGGCCGTCCCAAAACTGTTCCACAAAGTTGGGAGCATGAAATCGTCCAAAATCTCGTGGTGCTGAAGCTTTAAGAGTTCCTTTCACTGGAACTAAGGGGCCGAGCCCAACTCCTGAAATAATCGCCCCGCCACCAAACTTTACATTCGGCAAATTGCAGTCAGACAAGTACCGTCTCCTGGCAACCACCAAACCCAGACTCGTCCATCGGATTTCCAGACTGAGAAGCGTGATTGGTCACTCCAGAGAACACGTCTCCACTGCTCTAGAGTCCAGTGGCGGCGCTTTACACCACTGCATTCCACGCTTTGCATTGCGCTTGGTGATGTAAGGCTTGGATGCAACTGCTCGGCCATGGAAACCCATTCCATGAAGCTCTCTACGCTGTTCTTGAGCTGATCTGAAGGCCACATGAAGTTTGGAGGTCTGTAGTGATTGATTCTGCAGAAAGTTGGTGACCTCTGCGCACTATGCCCCTCAGCATCCGCTGACCGCTCTGTCATTTTACGTGGCCGACCACTTCGTGGCTGAGTTGCTGTCGTTCCCAATCGCTTCCACTTATGATCCCACTGACAGTGGACTGTGGAATATTTAGTAGTGAGGAAATTTCACGACTGGACTTGCTGCACAGGTGGCGTCCGATCACGGTACCACGCTGGCCTAGGTGCTTGGTTTTATACATCTGTGGCCATGTAAGTGATGGAAACACCTGAATTCAATGATTTGGATGGGTGAGTGAAAACTTTTGGAAATATAGTGCATCTCCTTATACGTGTGTAGGCATGTGTGCAGATTAAGATAATCAGCAGGGTAAACGTTCTCAATCTGCATTTAGAGAATGCATCTAATGCACAGGTTATTAAGTTTAAACAGAGTTTTTGTGTGAGTGGCTCAGCTGATTATAAGAAAAATTAGTACAGATTTCCTATTCTATTATCAATCTCTTATAATATAATGTAATATGATAAGCAGAGACACTGAGATGCAACAGAAGAATCAACTCAAGAAGTTATTGTGACCCACGCAGACTATGGAACTTAATTTGTTCATTTGTTTACGCTTTTAAGCTGTAGTGAAGTGTGCAAAAGTTTTTGCACCCTGGCCAAATTCCATTTTATGCACACTTTAATGCCCTTTTAAAGCTTTTCAATTTACTTATTTATTTTTTCTTTTTTTTGTAAGATAATAAACTGAATGTATGCACCAAAAATTACAGAAAACAATTTGCTGATTTTTTCCAATATGTAAATCTCAGCTAATCAACAGAAATTAGGCACTAAAATTCACAGAAATTTGATTTAAAAAATGAAGTGTGTTCTCTGTAGAGAGACCGTTCATGTATTTTCACCTAGAAAATCAATTAAATGTCATGCGACAAGGAGTACTGCTTTTGGGGGCCCTGAAGGAATGGAGCACTGACCTCTAATTAAGAATAATGTTGGTCCTTTTGATTGAGAGATTACAGCTGTTTGGTGCTACTTTTGTTGGATGTGAGTCTGGTGGGCTATACTGGAAGAAACAAGCTACAGCTACTTTGTGCCTAATTTGTCAAGCCAGACCACATTTTACAGCTGAACATGGCAAAGAGCCACCTACTAAGTCATGAAAAGGCCATGTGACATGCAGAATAACCAATAACCAAGAACATTTTGTAGCGTCAGATGTGCTTCCAACTCCCAGAAGCAGAAGAATCCAGTTTTTACGAGTGCACTGAAACATGGTGAAGGGCGTGAGTGAATTATCTAGTGCTGTCATCACACCTTCATCATGCTGATTTTGAATATGAGGCCTAAACATTGAGTCAACATGTAAAGGATTGTATGATGTGGTCTGAAAAACACATGAAAATTCGTTCCGATACCTCTTTTAAATGATTGTTTTAGACCAAGGGTCTTTAATTAAAGGTCAATAAGGTCCAAGTTAGAGACAATTTCCTCAAGCGAAGGTCCACAACATCATAATGTCTAACTTGAATTATGACTCAGCGCCATGTCCTGTTTACTAAAGTAGCCGAGTAGGAATATCAACATCTTATACAGTCGACTGAATATCAGATCAAATAAAGTCCAGTTCAGTCAGATTTCAACAACATTTACTGTCAGTTTCTCTTTTTAGAGCATGTCATGTTAAATAACTTCACTCTGACTCACTTTCTTCTCTGACTGCTGTTTCTCGCCTCGTCCCTCCGTTGTGTTTGCACCACTGACTCGAGCCTCAGTGCTCATCGTAATGCACAGATCTGATTGGCTGAGTAGCATCACGTGTGATATTTACAGAGCATTTGATTGGTCTGTGAGTCTCTTGGGCCACTAAAGCTGCTGTAAAGGCAAATCTACACTGATTAAAATAAGACCACCCCGTCAAAACTAAATAAATCTCCATAGTTTATCGGTTACAGGATCCAGGTCCGCATTGGACAGCGTCTTGGTCCAGACTTGGACCCACGCTCTGCCTATTACTGACCTCTATTTTAGACTTTACAGGGTGATTAACACACATTTTAGTCTAAGTTAGGCGACACCTCTGCATTTAACCCAGCTGGTGCAGTGAAACACCACATAAACACTAGTGAACACACACACACTAGGGGCAGTGAGCACACTTACCTGGAGCAGTGGGCAGCCTTATCCACAGCACCCAGGGAGCAGTTGGGGGTTAGGTGTCTTGCTCAAGGACACCTCAGTCACATGCTGTCGGCTCAGGGGATCGAACTGGCGACCTTCCGGTCACAAGGCTGGTTCCCTGACCTCCAGCCCACGACTTCCCACCTATATTTTAGTAACTATATTTTAGACTAAATTCTTGCTTCCCTGTAATCTTCCATCAAACTTCAGCCTGTGTGTGAAATTTCTTTTGATTTCTGATTTTGTCCCTGTGCAGCAGAGGGCAGAACAAAATAATATCAACCAATAATATCACCAATAATCAACAACCATCCAATAGTTCACCACTCCCCGCCCATCATCGAGAGAAGAAACGCTCAGCTACTTCAGAGACGCTCCATGATGCCGATATGGAACACAATGCACTATGATTTCCCATTCACGCTGACTTTACTGTCGCTACGCTATGAATAGGCCTATTAAACCACTTTAGAACACCCTTGCTTTCAGCTGTGCTGAGAATGAAGTACAATGTCCACCCTGCTGCTGCACATATTGTGCAACAAGGACACTGCGACACCTACAAGCTGAAATAGGAGTGATGAAGCAGTATGTCTTTCACCTGAGTCTCATTTCATGTCCCAACAGTCCTCAGCTTGGGCCACGCCAGCCTCTGAGGTGCTTCAGTAACTGCTTTGAACTGAGGTGCTGGCTGTTTGAATGGGGGCCCGTGGGTGTCTCCCCACCGCTTTCCCAGCCTTTTTCTCCTCTCCTCTCCAACAGTTGCCATGGTGATGGAGTTATATCTGGAAGGCTGAACACAATATTTGGCAGCGTTTTTCCTCATGAACTCATTAGTACTTTGAGCTGGTGAAGCCTGAGCATGAAGAAAGGAGGTAATGTTGCTTTCACACATTACATAAAGATCTAAGAAAGTCTCGCAAAGTCTTCAATCGGGCTTTTGTAGACCTTTCGTATGACCTCTCACTAAAGGCTGAGGACTTTTCTCATGAACTCATTAGTGCTTGGAGCCGGTGCGGCTGGAGCGTGAAGAGATGAGTGTATAAAAATGTTGCTTTCTTTGTAAAGCTGGGTCTTACGGTCTCAACCGGGAGTTCACGATGTCTTTTTCCACACAGCGGTTCGACACTAGCTGAAGGAGCCAAATTTATTTGTACAGCGCTTCTTACAACGAGCTTCGTCACAAAGCAGCTTTACAGAAAATCCAGGACCAAGCCCCAAACCAGCGCCGCCAAGACCTGGCAAGAAAAGCTCCCTAAAAGAAAGAGGAAGAAACCTCGAGAGGAAGCAAGACTCAAGATTGGTTCAAAAGGGGAATCAATCATCCGCTGAAAGACAGCAAAACAATCATATAGAAAGAGAAAGACCATAAACACGAGCCGGTCAATGGAGAGAAGCGTGTAGATCAGCCAACGACACCCAACGGCTGCCGTTAGAAGCATCTCGGAGTAACAAAGAAGACACAGATCTATTAAAACCAGCGACTACAGCTAGAAGCATTTCAACGCAAAAGTGACTTGGTAGCAGTTTTATCAAACAAACACATCTGCTTGAACAGTTTCACATGGCCTATAGCCGGGAGGAAGAGTGCTAGGCTGCTGGCTCCAAGTCTCGCACTTTTTTCTGTTCTGGGAAGTAGGAAAGTTTCCAAGAATTTGGCTGGAGTGGAGACAGCCGGCATGTGCCTGCAAATGAATCTCAGAGGGAATGGGCATTAAAACTCAAATGCAACTGGAGTGACTTGGAGAGGCCTCACCCTAACCTCTGCACCTCATACTGTACCAAAACCCAACACTAAGCTGGCACTGTGGTGGAAGGCTGGACCATGTGTCCATCCCAGAATACTGCTTAAGCACACACTGGCTCCAGCTCAGGAGCCCTGGACCTTCTCCATTATAGCACCAAGCAAATGTGTAGGTTGGCTTCAAATAGAGAAATCGCACACAGTTAAACTGGGAGAGAGAGAGAGAGAGAGAGAGGGAGAGAGAGAGGGTGAGAGAGAGAGAGAGAGAGAGAGAGGGAGAGAGAGGGAGAGAGAGAGGGAGAGAGAGAGAGAGAGAGAGAGAGAGAGAGGGAGAGAGAGGGAGTGAGAGGGAGGGCAAAGGGAAGGAGAGAGAGAGGGAGAGAGGGAGAGAGACTGAGGGAGAGAGACAGAGAGAGAGAGAGAGGGGGAGGAAGAAGGAGAGAGAGAAGGAAGGAGAGAGAGAGGGAGAGGGAAGGAGAGAGAGAGAAGGAAGGAGAGAGAGAGAGGGCAGAGGGAAGGAGAGAGAGAGAGAGAGAGAGAGAGAGAGAGAGAGAGAGAGAGAGAGAGAGAGAGAGAGAGAGAGAGGGAGAGAGAGAGGGAGAGAGGGAAGAGGGAAGGAGAGAGAGAGAGCAGAGGGAAGGAGAGAGAGAGAGAAGGAAGGAGAGAGAGAGAGGGCAGAGGGAGAGAGAGAGAGAGAGAGAGAGGGCAGAGGGAAGGAGAGAGAGAGAAGGAGAGAGGGAGAGAGAGAGAGAGAGCGAGCGAGAGAGAGGGAGAGAGGGAGAGAGTGAGGGCAGAGGGAAGGAGAGAGAGAGAGAGAGAGAGAGAGGGAGAGAGAGAGGGAGAGAGGGAAGAGGGAAGGAGAGAGAGAGAGCAGAGGGAAGGAGAGAGAGAGAGAAGGAAGGAGAGAGAGAGAGGGCAGAGGGAGAGAGAGAGAGAGAGAGCGAGAGAGAGCGAGAGAGAGAGAGAGAGAGAGAGGGAGAGAGGGAGAGAGGGAGAGAGAGAGAGGGCAGAGGGAAGGAGAGAGAGAGAGAAGGAGGGAGAGAGAGAGAGAGAGAGCGAGCGAGAGAGAGGGAGAGAGGGAGAGAGAGAGAGCGAGCGAGCATAACACGGACACATGGTTTCTTCTTTCATCTCGTAGCATCTGAGGAGCCTCCTGACTTAGTCAGCTGCATCAGACAATGCCACGGTTTCATACCCTTGTGTGTTGTGTGTGAGACAAGCGGCACATCAGCTGGCACTGAAGTGTGAGACTTCAGCAGTTAGACAAAGAGAAATTACACAAAGCTGATGTAGGCTTCTCAGTCAGATGTCCTGTTCCACCTCAAATGGTGCAGGACTTACATTCAGGCATCTTTATGTGCCGCTATATAACTGCCGCCCATTTAAGGCGGAATGGAAAACTTGAACAAAAGGCTGTGGAATAAGAAGCCAATTTCAGCTTTGTAGAAATGAAGACATGGAACAACGTTTACAACTGTTTCTGCTGGACCCAAGCCGATGAACGTTATTAGACATGTGTGTCCAGAATAATGGAAACATGTATATGTTCACTGGGAATACGCTACATTAACAATTAACATGCTTCAGTACCAAAAAATCAGTCAGAGTGCGTTTACATGCGCTCAATAATCCGATCATAATCAGATCATAATCATAATCACCGTGATTTCTTAGATCAGAGTCAGGTCTAGAAATCTGATTAGGAAATCTGATAAAGAGGCTGGGTTTTAGCTCAGTAGTCAGATTTCTCAGTGCTGTGAACTCTCACTCTGATTTCTTAGATTGAAGTAAGGTCTAGAAATCTGATAAAGAGGCTGGGTTTTAGCTCAGTAATCAGATTTCTCAGTGCTGTGAACTCTCACTCTGATTTCTTAGATTGAAGTCAGGTCTAGAAATCTGATAAAGAGGCTGGGTTTTAGCTCAGTAATCAGATTTCTCAGTGCTGTGAACTCTCACTCTGATTTCTTAGATTGAAGTAAGGTCTAGAAATCTGATAAAGAGGCTGGGTTTTAGCTCAGTAGTCAGATTTCTCAGTGCTGTGAACTCTCACTCTGATTTCTTAGATTGAAGTAAGGTCTAGAAATCTGATAAAGAGGCTGGGTTTTAGCTCAGTAGTCAGATTTCTCAGTGCTGTGAACTCTCACTCTGATTTCTTAGATTGAAGTAAGGTCTAGAAATCTGATAAAGAGGCTGGGTTTTAGCTCAGTAATCAGATTTCTCAATGCCGTGAACTCTCACTCTGATTTCTTAGATTGAAGTAAGGTCTAGAAATCTGATAAAGAGGCTGGGTTTTAGCTCAGTAATCAGATTTCTCAGTGCTGTGAACTCTCACTCTGATTTCTTAGATTGAAATGAGGTCTAGAAATCTGATAAAGAGGCTGGGTTTTAGCTCAGTAATCAGATTTCTCAGTGCTGTGAACTCTCACTCTGATTTCTTAGATTGAAGTAAGGTCTAGAAATCTGATAAAGAGGCTGGGTTTTAGCTCAGTAATCAGATTTCTCAGTGCTGTGAACTCTCACTCTGATTTCTTAGATTGAAGTCAGGTCTAGAAATCTGATAAAGAGGCTGGGTTTTAGCTCAGTAATCAGATTTCTCAGTGCTGTGAACTCTCACTCTGATTTCTTAGATTGAAGTAAGGTCTAGAAATCTGATAAAGAGGCTGGGTTTTAGCTCAGTAATCAGATTTCTCAGTGCTGTGAACTCTCACTCTGATTTCTTAGATTGAAGTAAGGTCTAGAAATCTGATAAAGAGGCTGGGTTTTAGCTCAGTAATCAGATTTCTCAGTGCTGTGAACTCTTACTCTGATTTCTTAGATTGAAGTAAGGTCTAGAAATCTGATAAAGAGGCTGGGTTTTAGCTCAGTAATCAGATTTCTCAGTGCTGTGAACTCTCACTCTGATTTCTTAGATTGAAGTAAGGTCTAGAAATCTGATAAAGAGGCTGGGTTTTAGCTCAGTAGTCAGATTTCTCAGTGCTGTGAACTCTCACTCTGATTTCTTAGATTGAAGTGAGGTCTAGAAATCTGATAAAGAGGCTGGGTTTTAGCTCAGTAATCAGATTTCTCAGTGCTGTGAACTCTCACTCTGATTCTTAGATTGAAGTAAGGTCTAGAAATCTGATAAAGAGGCTGGGTTTTAGCTCAGTAATCAGATTTCTCAGTGCTGTGAACTCTCACTCTGATTTCTTAGATTGAAGTAAGGTCTAGAAATCTGATAAAGAGGCTGGGTTTTAGCTCAGTAATCAGATTTCTCAGTGCTGTGAACTCTCACTCTGATTTCTTAGATTGAAGTAAGGTCTAGAAATCTGATAAAGAGGCTGGGTTTTAGCTCAGTAGTCAGATTTCTCAGTGCTGTGAACTCTCACTCTGATTTCTTAGATTGAAGTGAGGTCTAGAAATCTGATAAAGAGGCTGGGTTTTAGCTCAGTAATCAGATTTCTCAGTGCTGTGAACTCTCACTCTGATTTCTTAGATTGAAGTAAGGTCTAGAAATCTGATAAAGAGGCTGGGTTTTAGCTCAGTAATCAGATTTCTCAGTGCTGTGAACTCTCACTCTGATTTCTTAGATTGAAGTAAGGTCTAGAAATCTGATAAAGAGGCTGGGTTTTAGCTCAGTAATCAGATTTCTCAGTGCTGTGAACTCTCACTCTGATTTCTTAGATTGAAGTCAGGTCTAGAAATCTGATAAAGAGGCTGGGTTTTAGCTCAGTAATCAGATTTCTCAGTGCTGTGAACTCTCACTCTGATTTCTTTCACATTTCTCAGTCTGAGCATGTGTGAAAACTGATGGTGGTGCCGGAAATAAGCGAGCAGCATCGCTGCGAGACGCAGCAAAACACTGTTGGAGTGACACTGAAACCATGTTGTGAAGTTCAAGTTCCAGATTACGTCACGTCTTCTTCTGAGTTTATCGGCTGGTTGCAAAGCAGAAATCTGATTACTGTCTGACTCATGAAGACCTGGAGTTTCCACATTATCTGATCACTCAAGTACATGCGTAGATCGGATTACTGACAAAAACAGATTTTCTGTAGTTATCAGATTATTAAGTGCTTGTAAACGCAGTCAGTGTTGCTTTGAAAAAGGAAATATGGATAAAAAAAATGTACAATTTTTGGTGCCGGTTTCCATGATACGATATACCACATTATTAAATGCGCTTTAAAATTTAAAAATTCACTGTTAGCTTGATGCTAATATACAATAGGAAATCTCATATTCATGCTAGAAAAAATTAGCATTATATATATATCTTTAATAATCAAAGGCTACTAATAAAGTAATTGATATAAAGTTTTAAATAAATCTAAATAAAGGTATTTTTGGGTGACAAAGCACAGTTAATGCCATTTGCTTAAGCTTTATTTTATATTGATAGTCCTGTATGATAAAGATACACAGTGAGCATCACTGTGTGGACAGTTTTGTTAATTGTAAATAGATGGATGGATGGATGGATGGATGGATGGATAGATACTTTATTGATCCCAAAGGATATTTCGCAGCCAGTAACAGATGCACAACACAGTACAGTAATAGTAATAAGGGTGTAAACAATGTAAATGAAGAATAAATATAAAGATCCGCTCTACAGGCGTATATACAGAAATAAAAATACAACAGACTGTAATAAGATCTATAGCCTGAGATGAAAGACGCAGTGCAAAAAGACTGTACAATGAGGTACAGGTAACGGCATATAATGACCCTTATATGCCGAAAACATACTGAATGAATAAATATGTGCAGATATTGATACCAAATAAAGTGTCTAGTGTCCAGTGTAGAGTGTCCAGATGGGCAAGATGCACAATAAGGTATGCAGAAAGTGCAATATGTGCAGCGCGCTGTCCAGATGTGCAGATGGACATAAGCCTGAGATGTAAGACCTGTGATTCGTGATTTAACATGAGATTCAGATTCAGTCCTCCTCTCTGTCCACCCTTCTCTTCTGGCCCCCCTGGCAAGAGTTGGAGAGCCTGATGGCTCTGGGGACAAAGGACCTCCTGAATCTGTGGGTTGAGCAGCTCTGTTACAAGAACCTGCCACTAAACCTGCTCCTCCTGTCCACGATGATGGTGTGCAGTGGGTGGCCATCATCCTCCATAACGGAGAGCAGTTTGTGTAACGTCCTTGTCTCAGCCACCTTGACCACAGAGTCCAGTTCCACACTGACCACTGACCCCGCTTGCCTGACCAGCTTGTCCAGTCGCATCTCGTCTGTCCTTTTTATGCTTCTCCAGCACACCCCAGCATAAAAAAGGCAGCTGGCAATCATGGTCTGATACAACATCTGCAGGAGCTTCCTGCAGATGTTAAAGGACCTCAGCCTCCTCAGGAAGTAGAGCCTGCTTTGACCCTTCCTGTACAGGATGTCTGTGTTGGCTGACCAGTCCAAACTATCATCCAGCTGCAGCCCGGGATACCTGTAGGTCATTACCCTCTCCACTTCAACCCCCCCCAATAGAGATTGGCTGTGTGGGTGGCTTAACCCTGCGAAAGTCCAACATTATCTCCTTGGTCTTGGCAGTGTTTAGAAGCAGGGTGTTCCCACGGCACTCCTCCACAAAGTCCTTCACCAGGGTCTTGTACTCCCCCCCACACCACCCACAAGCCACAATGGCAGTGTCTCTGAAAGTGTGAGGTATACAGTGTGAACAGAAAGGGGGACAGTACAGTCCTTTGTGGTCCTGCTGTGCTGCTGACCACAGTCTCTGATATACAGTCCTTCAGCCTGACATACTGAGGTCTGCCAGTGAGGTAGTCAGTAATCCAGGAGATCAGGTGTGGATCCACTTGCATGTTAACCAGCTTATCTCTCAGTTGGAGGGGCTGAATGGTATTAAAGGCACTGGAAAAATCAAAGAGCATGACTCTCACAGTGCAACCACCCTTGTCCAGATAAAAGTGGGCTCAATGGAGGAGCTAGAGCATGGCATCCTCCACTACTGCACAAAATCAGAAATCAAATGAAAAATTTCCCCTAGAAAATATTTAAGAAAACAAGTAAGAAGGTAAATAGCAGCAGCAAATGACAGATTTCTCAATGTTATGTCTCCTGAATCCACCAGGTGGCGCTCAGCATAACTTATGGAGCGACCCAAAAAAGCACATGCTGCTCACCCCCGTCATTCTCAGCAAGGGTGGGGGGGCCGGGGCACACAACTTGCGAGATTGTCATCAAACAAGATACACAGGCCCGTTCTAATGCTGCGGGGAGAATGACTTCCATTTAAAACACAGCAGTGACCTGCTGTCATTATAAGCTAAAGAGAGCCGCTGCGCTGAAGGCATGACTGACGAAGGGGAAAGTCTGTAAGTGGTGCTGGTGCATGGCTCTGAGAATAACAGCTTCTCTCACTACTGATACTGAATAATATTATCTTATTACTCCACAAAGCGTCCACATTCAGTGTTAGCTGCTCACAAAAGTCGGCCATCCAGAGCAGCTCGTTCAGTTACCTCACACAAGAGTGAAGCTACATTCACATTACAAGCCTCGCTGCTCAAATCCGATCTCTCTGACTCGACGGTTCTCATCGTTTAGGTCAGTGACTCAAATCTGTCATTAATGTGATGAACCGGCTCCTGAAATGACCCTCATGAGCTCGTCCTGCTCAGTGACGTCACGTGACTGAATCACTGCATCATCAGCACGGATACGTATCCGATCTAGGACCACATATGAAAGCGGCTCAGATCGGATTGGAAAAGATCAGATTTGTGTCCACACGGCCCTGAAAACACCAGTCCTTATACAGGTTCCCCTGAACTCCTGCTTCCACTTAAACTGGTGGAAAAGCTACCAAATTTGTGTTTTCCTGACATTTATATTGATCATTTATATTGACCCACCGGCTCTTCATGTCAGGGTGGGTAAAGGATCCCATGGTGCTTCATAAAGAGGAGATAAACTGTGATCATAGGAGGGAAACGACATCAGCTCGTTAACGCAGATGTGCTCAATGCAGGTCTTTAGAGAACTTTAGCTGATGTTAACAGCCGAGAGATGAAGAGTCGTCCCCCTAACGGAGCTGCAGACCCCCGGTGTAGATTCTGTAAGTTTACTAGTTCAGTTAGTTCAGAGTTCAGCTCCAGTCCTGAAACCCCTGCCCTGCATAACTGCGGCTTCCCTGGTTAAAATACCAGATATTATTAGCTGATTAATCCCTTCTTGAGCTGGACGAGGTGTGAACGGCAGAGAGAAACACTAAACTGTACAGTTCAGGAGTTTGAAAACAGTCTACAGTGTGACGTCACGCGAAATGCAAGAATAAAGCCGATCGTCTCATTCAGGATGACTGAGCTGCTGAAAACATGCCAGATGTTTACAAAAATCCCCACACAGTTCTAATTAAGGAGACTGTTTATGGCCAGCAGTGTCACGTTTTTCACACCACCAGCAGTCGTTTGTGATAATGCTAGTAACTAACAGGAACACTAGGAGCCGCAGCAGAGGCCTTAAACATTCAAATATCCATTTATCCCTTAAATTTGAATGCTGAATTTTATTTTTATGGCTTTAACATTTACTACTGTTTAAAACATTGACATTCATAACATCTCTCCATCTCCAAACTGAGTAAAAATAAAAGGCTCGGTGATTAAAAACAAAACAAAAAAAAAAAACAACAACTACTGGGTACTGAAATAAACAAACTGCCCTGGACTGTGGTCCTCCAAGACATTCCTCATGTCAACAAAGTATAATCTTGAAAGTGAACCTTGGTACAAGCATCAGGACAGGACCAGCATTTACCATCTGGAGTCTGGCCTCATGGCTATGGCCTTCAATATAGATCTGGCCCTCAAAACACCAGTTGTTCCACAGCTTTCCAGATGGTCATTATCTGGGTTTGGACAGCAAGGTCAGTGGATGCCTAGGTGTGCCAGTCCAGATGGTGCTTTCAGCTTTGCTGCTGAAGCCATAAGAGAAGGTCAGTTTGGATTTCTAAAGCTGCCCTTTTCCAGCAGGACGGGAACCACAATGATAAACAATGCCCTCGTTGTGGCAGCCACCAACAAGTAGAGGCCAGACACTTCACTGCAGCCTACAGCTTGTTGCTTCTGTCTGGCCACGTTCAACAATCCCCATTTAAACACAGATTAATACATTAGTTTTAACATAATCAGCACTTTCCCAAAGCAAAATCCTCCTCAGAGCTCAAGTCAAAAGGGTTCATGTTGCAACATATGAGTCAGCATTATAACAGCAATGCTTGGTCCAATTAAACACACAGGAGTTGGACTCGTTTTGAGACTGGAACGGTTCCTTGAACTTGGGCCAGGAGAACAAACATAGCCTTTTATCTCTATAATCTGCTTATTCAGTTGCATGTCATAGATCCCAGGGAACCTGGCGTGACGTGAAGGACTAAATGAGTAAACAAGTCTCAAAACTAGTGTTGCAACTTATTCCCTATGGCAGCTGAAGATGTATGACGTTACAAGGATCAGGAATCGGGAGTGATTCCTTTAGCAGCTTTCACCAAACTTCCTATTGGAGATCCACCACTTTCTGCAAGCTAAGTCATTCAGAGAGGTTTGGTGTGCAGTGGTTGATTGCGGCTCAGACGTCTTTACAGTGGTGGTGATAGGAACCAGGGGTCACACCATGACTACAACACAGATATAGACAAAACCTAAATATTTATTATATGCAATGCTGACGATGGTAAAATTGAGTGTCTTTAGATGCACTCAATAATCTGAGAGCTGAAGAAAGCCTGGAAAGCCCGGGTCTTCATGAGTCAGACAGTAATCAGATTTCTGCTTTGCAACCAGCCAATAAACTCAGAAGAAGACGTGGCATAATCTGAAACTTGAACTTCGTGCCATGGCTTTTTTTTTTAAAAACATCGCACCGCTTTACCTGAAAATATGAACAGACGTCATGTAGAAGATGAAAATATTTAAATCCTTCAATTTGTAAAACATGTTTTTGGTTTCAGTGTCACTTCAAAAGTGTTTTGCTGCGTCTCGCAGTGATGCTGCTCGCTTATTTCCGGCACCACCATCAGTTTTCACACATGCTCAGACAGAAATGTGAAGGAAATCAGAGTGAGAGTTCACAGCACTGAGAAATCTGATTACTGAGCTAAAACCCAGCCTCTTTATCAGATTTCTAGACCTCACTTCAATCTAAGAAATCAGAGTGAGAGTTCACAGCACTGAGAAATCTGATTACTGAGCTAAAACCCAGCCTCTTTATCAGATTTCTAGACCTTACTTCAATCTAAGAAATCAGAGTGAGAGTTCACAGCACTGAGAAATCTGATTACTGAGCTAAAACCCAGCCTCTTTATCAGATTTCTAGACCTTACTTCAATCTAAGAAATCAGAGTGAGAGTTCACAGCACTGAGAAATCTGATTACTGAGCTAAAACCCAGCCTCTTTATCAGATTTCTAGACCTTACTTCAATCTAAGAAATCAGAGTGAGAGTTCACAGCACTGAGAAATCTGATTACTGAGCTAAAACCCAGCCTCTTTATCAGATTTCTAGACCTGACTTCAATCTAAGAAATCAGAGTGAGAGTTCACAGCACTGAGAAATCTGATTACTGAGATAAAACCCAGCCTCTTTATCAGATTTCTAGACCTTACTTCAATCTAAGAAATCAGAGTGAGAGTTCACAGCACTGAGAAATCTGATTACTGAGCTAAAACCCAGCCTCTTTATCAGATTTCTAGACCTGACTTCAATCTAAGAAATCAGAGTGAGAGTTCACAGCACTGAGAAATCTGATTACTGAGCTAAAACCCAGCCTCTTTATCAGATTTCTAGACCTTACTTCAATCTAAAAAATCAGAGTGAGAGTTCACAGCACTGAGAAATCTGATTACTGAGCTAAAACCCAGCCTCTTTATCAGATTTCTAGACCTTACTTCAATCTAAGAAATCAGAGTGAGAGTTCACAGCACTGAGAAATCTGATTACTGAGCTAAAACCCAGCCTCTTTATCAGATTTCTAGACCTGACTTCAATCTAAGAAATCAGAGTGAGAGTTCACAGCACTGAGATATCTGATTACTGAGCTAAAACCCAGCCTCTTTATCAGATTTCTAGACCTTACTTCAATCTAAGAAATCAGAGTGAGAGTTCACAGCACTGAGAAATCTGATTACTGAGCTAAAACCCAGCCTCTTTATCAGATTTCTAGACCTTACTTCAATCTAAGAAATCAGAGTGAGAGTTCACAGCACTGAGAAATCTGATTACTGAGCTAAAACCCAGCCTCTTTATCAGATTTCTAGACCTTACTTCAATCTAAGAAATCAGAGTGAGAGTTCACAGCACTGAGAAATCTGATTACTGAGCTAAAACCCAGCCCCTTTATCAGATTTCTAGACCTTACTTCAATCTAAGAAATCAGAGTGAGAGTTCACAGCACTGAGAAATCTGATTACTGAGCTAAAACCCAGCCTCTTTATCAGATTTCTAGACGTTACTCTGATGTAAGAAATAAGAGTGTGCTGTTTACATGACCATTTGAATAATCAGACAAAGTATAAAATATACATTTTAGGGCAAAATCATCTCAAAACTATTGTGAAACAATGTCTCAGTCATCAGGCAGTGAATTCATGCCCACTTCATTATACGTTTCTGTGAGGGAGCTTTTAGATGTGGACGTCTGGTTCCTATCACCACCACTGTGAACAGTTCTGGAGCGCTGTTTCTCTAGAATGGAGCGTTTCACAACAAACCGCTCTGAGCGACTATGTTTACATCTCAAACATTTAATTATGACTTTAGACATTTTGAAAAATGAGTGGAATTCCCCTTTAAAGGCCTCAATAACAGAATGGATTAAATTACACGTGTACAGCCCTAGAGTGACATAATTAGATTGGCAGGAATGTAATGTTAAGAGCCGTGTCTAATATTAGAGCAGCAGTGTGCTTCCCTGAAGGGCTTCTGAACCCACGTTTAGCTCATCTTAAAGGGGAATTCCAGCCTAAAACTAGTGTTTATATATTATTTCTGTCAGTTTGGTAATATTCTCTAATGCTGCCTGTCTTCATGTCTTCATTCAGCAACGTTTCACTACAATACCCAGCATGCTTCTCTCAGCCTCATAAATGACAGGATTCACCAAAAACTGTCTTCATGTCTTCATTCAGCAATGTTTCACTACAATACCCAGCATGCTTCACTCAGCCTCATGTCTTCATTCAGCAATGTTTCACTACAATACCCAGCATGCTTCTCTCAGCCCCATGAACGACAGGATTCACCAAAAACTGTCTTCATGTCTTCATTCAGCAATGTTTCACTACAATACCCAGCATGCTTCTCTCAGCCCCATGAACGACAGGATTCACCAAAAACTGTCTTCATGTCTTCATTCAGCAACGTTTCACTACAATACCCAGCATGCTTCACTCAGCCTCATGTCTTCATTCAGCAATGTTTCACTACAATACCCAGCATGCTTCACTCAGCCTCATGTCTTCATTCAGCAATGTTTCACTACAATACCCAGCATGCTTCTCTCAGCCTCATGTCTTCATTCAGCAATGTTTCACTACAATACCCAGCATGCTTCTCTCAGCCTCATGTCTTTATTCAGCAATGTTTCACTACAATACCCAGCATGCTTCATGTAAATACACCATACAGGCACTGGGAATGTGTCCAACTGGTGTCCACTAATTCTGACTGCTAGCCCAGCCACTAAGCTACAAGCTAATAAATACAGCCAGGCTATGATTAGTTTAACTCTGACCTCAGTCCTCCAACGATACTGTAAATAGAGCGATTTTATCTGCATTCTGGAGAATAGCTGACCTCAGCTTCATGACTTCTTAGTGTTTTGTCAGTTTCTCGCTGCAGATTAAAAGCATCAGGAAACCAGCTGGAGTGATTATAAATGCGAATGAGTCCATTCAGCTCTAAATGATCGATGCTCGTCTTAAATCTCTCTCTTTGCTTTTTAGCTGTCTGTGTTGCTATGGTGACTAGCAGTCTGCATGCCAACCTTCAGGGTTAAAGGGTGAATTAGCAGTTGTACATCAACGTTTATTGATAAACTGCCTCTCATTGCTTCTCATTCGCAGCGTCTTGTTCAAATTTTCCCGTTCCACCTTAAATTCTGAGCGAGGTGCCGCACTATTTAAGGTGGAAGGGAAGCGACTTCATCTTCGCAACTTTTTGGTGTTTCAAAGTCTCTCGTTACAGACTTACCAAACCACGAAACCAACTAAGGTGCTTATAAATGCGAGTCCATTCGTCTCCAAATGTTCGTCTGTCTATCTCTTTGCTTTTTTCGTAGCTATTACTCAGCTAGACTTCATTGCTATGTGACCTGCAGTCACTTCTCAGTCGTTGCGAACCAGAGCTTTCATGACATAAACCCCCCTCCCACCCCCACTGCCATCACTCGCTAACAGTTTCGTTAGCTGGATGAAGGGTTGCCATTGAAACGAAGCGTTTACACAAAATCATTAAATTTAGCTGCTCATGGAGAAACTTGCCACAAACTTTCGCCACTTTGCCGTCCGCTTCGTCAGAGCACGTCTCCTCTGACTCTGCAGTGGGAGTATCTGCTCTCAGAGCAGGGTGAGACTCTCACAGGAGCTCGGAGAGATACGGACTTTCCTCCATTTCACTAAAGACCTGTGACTTTAGAATTAGTTGCCTAGATTGATTTTTTATTCACTTGATTAAAGAAAAGCTGGTTTTTGTTATATTTTATCGCTGCTACTTTGCACATCCTTGGTTTTAGCTTTTGACAGGAAAAATATATTGAATTTTTTTTTTTTACCTTCTGTGTTAGCAGGAAAGTTCATAAAAACAGTAAATTCTTGAATGTCATTCATTGTTACGGTCTTCATTGTTCATTAGCAAATGTATAAAACAACCTCAAGCTAGATTTAAAAGCTAAAAAGTTCTTTGGCAATGTAGTGGTGAATAATCGATTATTCATTTCAGTAATAGAACCGATTATTTGACTCAAATTAGTCATTTGTTGCAGCCCTATTGGTGAGTGATAAGCAATGCAAACATGATCAATTCTAAATCTCTTTCCGTCAAATCCACGTCTTCACCTCTGTTTGACTTGCGAAAGCCCATAGTTTATAAAGTTATAACTCTGAGGTTCTGGCACTGGCAGCAGGTTCTGGCACTGGCAGCAGTCTTGGCTGAAGCCCAGATGCGCTTGTGGAGAACTGACTGACTGGACTGTGTTCCTCTACATGAGGATCAAACTGAACGACACTGACTGAACTGGTGAATCTGAAAACAATAAACCGTCGGGTAAGAATAACAAAAACACATAACATGCAACCAAGCCTAACACACATACATTATCTTTTATAAAGAGAACCATCCATCCATCCATTTTCTAAGCCGCTTCTCCGTCAGGGTCGCGGGGGGGTGCTGGAGCCTATCCCAGCAGTCTTCGGGCGGAAGGCAGGATACACCCTGGACAGGTCGCCAGTCCATTGCAGGGCAGACAGACAGACACAGACAGTCACTCACACCTAGGGGCAATTTAGCACGTCCAATTGGCCTGACTGCATGCTTTGGACTGTGGGAGGAAACCGGAGAACCCGGAGGAAACCCACGCAGACACGGGGAGAACATGCAAACTCCACACAGAGAGGACCCTGGTTGCCCGGCTGGGGAATCGAACCCAGGCCCTCCTCGCTGTGAGGCGACAGCGCTACCCACTACGCCACCGTGCCGCCCTAAAGAGAACCAATGAAAAATAAATACATATAATGGGATGAATGGAAACTAAAGGGCTGCAAATGTATGTATGTATAAATTTTAAATATACACACATGTATGTACTGTGAGGATTTGATTGAGCATTAGTGAGGTCAGGTACTGGTGTTGGGTGGTCAGCTCTGTATCACTCCAGCTCATCCCAAAGGTACTGGATGGAGCTCCATCACTCCAGAGAACACAGTTCCACTCCATCACTCCACAGCCCAATGCTGTCGGGATTTATACCCCTCTAGCCCACACATGGCCCTGGCCATGGTGACCTTAGCCCGCTCCAGAGCATCCCATTCTATTGGTCAGTGCTTTTCTATGGAGATTATACAAGTTGTGCCAGCAGTGGGTGACCTTAAAGTAGCCGAACTGACTCATCAAAAGGGCTGTGCGGATACTTTTGGACAGATAGTTTATTTAAGTGTCTGTATCACAAACGTATTTTGGTGCATATCATTGTACTGTTATTGTATTTAGCAATCCAGTGATTACTTGCTTGTATTGTGTAAATGTGCTAATTGTAGTGTCTAATTCACTACTCAGTAACGTCCATGTTATAATACTGTTGGATAATTACCAGTTATTTTAACACTGAACAAGCAAAACAGGTTTTTCATTATACACTGTAGCCCTATAGGTATAAAGACAATGAGCAAGAAGTCACGCATGAGAGGATGACTCAGCGCTGTGGGTCTGAAAGGATGTGTAGCTGCAAACAAAGAAAAAAGGAAGCTTAACCATGGACTGACCACCCCAGAGTCCAGACCTCAACACCATCCAGTGTGCAGCCAACTTCTAAGACTGAACTTTGGAGGTGCATATTTCTTTGAAAAACAAAGCTGTAAAAATGTGGCATTATATTTCTTTGTTGAGGCTTCTGTATCATTTTCTGTGTATGTTTTCTGCCTTTTTTCCCTAATAACGTGCTCTTGATGGCTGTTTTGACTGGAAATGAAATAAGTGAAGGGTGGTCTCTGACTTTTGCACAGTACTGTTAGTGCACAGTTTATATAGGGGGGTCCAAAAGTCTGAGACCACAAATGAAAATGGTTTGCATTTCTTACTCATTCAATACAAAGCTTTTCATTACAAACTGCATTATCAGTACAATAATTTGAGTGAAAAGCAAAATCTTACCCAATTTGAACACAAATTTCTGATCTTTCTATAAAGGCCTTTACATGGTCTTCATCACAAATTTGCTTAAATTTAAATAATGACCAAGAAATAGTGCAGAATCCTGAATTTTTCCTCCGTTTAAATTCAAAACATCTCAGTTTTTCAATGTGGTCTCAGACTTTTGGACGTCACTGCAAGTTTATGTATTCCAGCGTATAAATTAACCTGCTTTCCCGCTTTGCGTCGATATTGGACGTTGCTGTGAGGGGAGGGAAAGCGCACACAGGGACAGTCTTTAGGTCAATATCAGTAAATCAAAGCTTGGGATCTTCTCCTGCTCCCTCAACATCACTGAATGTGTTTGATTACGTCAGAAAATGATCAACTTCTAAGACTGAACTTTGGAGTTTTCTTTGGAAAACTAAAGTCTCCTGGAAAGAATGGAAGGCACAGGACTGATATTATTTGATACGGTGTTGGTCACTGTAGCCCTGTAAATACAGGGTGATTCAAAAAGATTCATCCAATTTTCAAAGCGGCATATTTTTTACAACCATGAGGCGCAGAGGAACCAATCACACTCCAACTGTAAGAGGGGGTTATAGAGTTTCTGACTGGCTCCCTTCAGTCTGAGAGGAGACGAGACCCCTGATCAGAAAGCGTTCTGCGGTCTCCACGTCTATCAGAGTGAATCCGTCAACTGTGCAGCCTGATTTTCCTGGGCAGTGAAGCTCCAGCAGCTCAGAGTGTTCAGCGTTGGTTCCACAGAACTGGATGATCTCCGAAATCGCACTGAAAGAGCCGTGAGAGCAGCGACACCTGACATGGTCAGTCCAGTCTGGGATGAGTTTGACTGTGGTGTTGATGTCGTCCGTACAGATCAAATCAAATCAAATCAAATTTATTTGTATAGCGCTTTTTACAACCGATGTTGTCACAAAGCAGCTTTACAGAATTTCGGAAAAGACAAAGTTTTAACATGACTGAATGTACAGAAACCCCCCGGTGAGCAAGCCAGGGGCAACAGTGGCAAGGAAAAACTACCTACAAGTGATTATACTACTAATGTTAATAGCAGTAATATTGGTATTAGGAATAACTAGGAGTCTATGAGAACATCAGTGTAGGGTGGGCAGCTAGTCCAAGGCAGGTGGTGGCAGCCAGGGTATGGGCAGCTGGTCTGAAGTGGGTAGCAGTCGGTCGTCCTTCAGTGTCCAGCCGGACATATGGGTGATTGTATACTCGGAAAGAAAGCAGGGAGATTGCTTATTAGTTTTATTCTGTCTGTTTGTACGTAAAACAGGGAATGTAAACATTCCCAGAGTGTGGCTAACGACTCCGGCAGATCCGACTATGACAGCTTAACTAACAGGAGAGAACCAGAAGGACACACAGACATGGCAGCACTCTGAAACAGTCTGGCATCCCTCCGCTCCACCGTCCACAAACCTGAGTGACCGCGAGCGAGCAGTGGGACGACAGCACCAGCATCTCAGTTTACTATAATTCCCTGTGTCCATGGACCCCTGGATCTGCTGCCTTTATCTAAGGGGGAACATTAGCTACCAAAAGCTGAACTGAACAAGTGAGTTTTCAGCCTAGTCTTAAAGATTGAGACTGTGTCTGAGTCCCGAACAGTTTCTGGAAGATCATTCCAGAGTTTGGGGGCTTTATAAGAAAAAGCTCTTCCCCCAGCTGAAACCTTCTGAGTTCTGGGAACTATTAATAAGCCAGCGCTCTGGGATCTGAGTGGTCGTGATGGCTCATAATGAGAAAGGTCTTGTAAGTACTCGGGAGCGAGACCATGTAGGGCTTTATAAGTCAATAAAAGGATTTTATAATCAATACGGAATTTTACAGGCAGCCAATGAAGTGATGATAGCGCTGGACTAATATGCTCAATTTTTCTAGTTTTAGTGAGGACCCTGGCTGCGGCGTTTTGGACTAGTTGGAGTACAGCTGGAGGAGGTTCAGATTGAGACCTTGTACAATTACATGATGGACTTTATGCTCATTTAAACCATTCACAGTTCACTGCATTGATCTGTAAGGATTTACAAGTGGAATAAATCATTTTGAAATCGGATTAATCTTTTTAAATCACGCTGTAAATATATAATCATAATGAGAACAGCTTAAACTCCACTGTAGTTCTGCTCTATTCCAGTGTTTCTACAGGTTTCTCTCTCAGGAACCCATAGATCCGACAAACAGAACCCAAGCGGGATAGAACGAGGCAGACGAGTTGATCTGATCGAGTATGTAATTCTGCGTGTCCTGTCTCTGTTTACCCCCGCGCCCAGAATCAGGAGCGCAACAGAAGATGAAAGAGCCGCCTGCAGACAGAGCGTTGAAAGAGGATCTCGCTGCCCGGACGAAAGGCGTAATGATGCAGCGCCTCGGAGGACGAGGGCAGGAGGGATGATGCTGAACCCTCGCGTCCTCCCTCAGAGCCAGTCGGAATCGCTCATATACTGCAAAAACACAAAGTGCTGTGACAGCCGTGAAAACAAACAGATACGGGCCTCTAAATGCGACCCCCCAACCGAACCACCGCCTCCCTCCCGTCCTCTACACCCGCCATTCGAAAGCAGCCAATCACACAGCTGCTGTGCCAGCAAACGAGCGGGTCAGTCGGGGACGAGGCTCGCTGTCAACACACATACACACAGAGCGGAGCCCTGTTTGAGCCGGGCGCTCAGCTCCCCTAAAGCAAGGCCACTAACAGGGACGGGTATTTTAGCCACTGCTTTTTATTTATCCACGTTTTTAAAGACATGGCGTTTGTATATTCTAATGAGAAAATATTTTAGATCAAAACGGATGACCACGGATAAAACATGACCGTGGATGGCTCAATATTCATTTACTGCAGCATAAGAGGTGACCTGCACCTGATTAGTGGTTTATCTTTATTAGATATAAGTGGTTTTTCCAGCTCCAGTCTGCATAATTATAATGTCAGAGCTGCGCAAACCTGCACTGTACAAAATAGTCATGTATTATCTTAAATATCAGCTGCTTGTGTCACGACCTCCGCATTTACAAATTAATAAACACTAAATCATTTTTAGTTGTTGAGCGTGATCTTTGGGTAGTGACCGAATGAACGAGATCGCGGATACAAGTGGCCGAAATGAGCTTTCTCCTCAGGGTCGCCAGGCTCTCCCTTAGAGATAGGGTGAGAAGATCGGCGATCTGGGAGAGGCTCGGAGTAGAGCCGCTGCTCCTCCACGTTGAGAGAAGCCAGTTGAGGTGGTTCGGGCATCTGGTAAGGACAGCCTCTGGACGCCTCCCTAGGGAGGTGTTCCAGACATGTCAGACGGGGAGGAGACCCCGGGGAAGACCCAGGACACATTGGAGGGATTATATCTCTCGACTGTCTTGGGAATGCCACGGTATCCCTGCGGAAGAGCTGGAGGAGGTGGCGGAGGAGAGGGAGGCCTGGGCCTCTTTGCTTAGGCTGCTGCCCCTGGATAAGCGGTTGAGGATGGATGGATGGATGGATGGATGGATGGAGTGTGATTTTCTGATCCACTTGTACCAGCGCAATACACACTAACAAACCACCATCACCATGTCAATGGTGATCCACCACCCAGACAGTACCTGCTCTGTGAGGGTCCATGGGGGTCCTGACCACTGAAGAACAGGGTAACAGAGTATCAGAGAAACAGATGGACTACAGTCTGTAACTGTAGAACTACAGAGTGCACCACTACAAGTGGAGGTGGTCATAATATTATGTGTAATACGGTGTGTATATATAACTCAGACCACCTCAGTCTCAGTCAAACTCAGAGACCACCCTTCATTTATTTAATTTGGGATCCAAGTACATTATTCAAAGCAATTTTTATTGAATCCAAATGCAAATAAATCCAAATGCAATTCTTAATACATTCATTTACTGTACAATTTACTGCAATGCTGTTAGCATCTTTCTGTTCAAATACCTGCTTGCTGACCAAATATGTAGCTACACATGTTCCTGCGGATGAAGGGATGTCTGTCTGCACAGACCGGAGGATGAGTGCTTTCTCCTCATCACGTGCACACGGCCGAGCCACACTGACAGCGCCCCGGTGCATCTTGGGTAAAAGGACAACCCAGGACACTGAGGATACAGCAGAACAACAAAGCACTGACAAAAAAAAATGAAAGGCGAGGACGGAGTGAAATGCAGGGGAGCGGAAAGAGGGAGGATGAGGGAGAAAAGAGACGGACCATTCACAGCGAGACAGAAACTGTCTGAATGTGCCACTGAGAGAGATGCGAGAGTGCGTGAGTACAGACGACGAGAGAGGGAGGAAGAGTAGAGAAGCACTGAGACCACCTCTCCCCGTCTGATACAGATAACGAACTGACGCTGACGCTGAAGCTGGTGCGACGCTGTTTTGCTGAAAACATAATAAGCTTTATTCACTTTTCTGCACATTTAGGATGAACTGCTTCCACACCGTCGACATAAAAGCAGGGCCTGCGTGTGAGCTTCGATATTCCAGTATCCACAAGAGTTAAAGGACAGATATTCCGTCAGCTGCAGACAACGAAAAAGGACTTGACTACCTTTAGTGACTGACATCATGTGGCTGATATTAATTTAACAGTTGTACAATAAAAAAATAAACGGATTATTAAAAAAACTGCCAGTAGGAAATTTGTTTTCTGCTTGTGTCGAATATCTTGTACACTCCTAAAAAGTATGGTTATTTAAGGGTACTTTAGTAAAGACAGGGGTTCTATATAGATGGCTTAGGAAAACAGGACGCCAGTGTTCACAATATATATATATATATATATATATATATATATAAATAAATAAAAGGTAAAACCTAATCCCAACCCTCACCCTGGCCCTAATCCTAACCCTAACCTCAACCCAAAACGTAGTACGTTCCTGAGCATGTGTCTAGTATTCGATATAATGTATCAACATACTGAATCGCAATGACTTTAAAGAGCCTTATTATGTATATTGTTTATGTAAGTATGTAAGTTAATACAAATAACTGGGTTTCTTGAAGACCAGTCAAGTGAGCCCTCCTTGTCTCAATAGTATTAAAGTGTTACGCCTCATTGGCTAAATAGAAACACTGAGTAATAATCTAACATTAGGGAAAATACAATTTTGGTAATATGTAAATACGTAAGGTGGTTGGACAGCACAGTGGATAACACCACCCCCTGCACATGACAACAGGCTTCAATACAGGCAAGTTTACAAACATTGTGGAAAACGGTGGCTAGAAATGTAGATGTCGTCAAAGAGACGTGGAGAGAAAAACCCTCTTACAACGTCCTAAATGGCGCCCCCTATGGTACAAAAGTAATATGACAGTGTACCATCTGCCCATGCGGTTTTAGCGAAAAACAGACACTGATTATTTCTATATCTATATATTCTTGTTGAAGTAAACATTCTGGATCTACTTGGCAACTATTTCTTTACACCATATCCTCACTGCATTTCATAAAGGCTACTCATTCCAACTGATAGATATTTTAATATGGCACATATGAATTGAGATGTATTGTTCATCAACAAAAAGCTTTAAAAACACCAGGACATTTTTTTTTTTTTAACCACAACTTAAAAAATGTATAATCAGTTCCCCAGACAATGGAACTCATTTTAGCTCAAATAAAAAATAAAAACTCAAAATATTTTTTTTCTAAATATTTATTTAGGCTGAAAAAAATAGTCATTACTTGATGACACACGCCACGCGCCTCCCTCCGGCCAACTCAGCTGCCTTGGACTACATTTCCCAGAACACCCTCGCTCCCTCACACGACTCAGGACTCATCAAGATCCACCTATCGCTGCTCAGCTTCTCCAGACCTCTAACCACGTCCACCTGTTTTCTTGTGTAAAACCTGACTGCTTGTTTCTGCTCACTGTGGAATATCATCACCTTTATCTCCATGAAGTGCAGTGCAGTCTGTCGTATCTCAGGCCTGATTTGATACATACCGTTTTTTTATCCGCTAATGACCCGATCCAGTATTCTCTCCTGGTACTGGCCCACACTGATACTGAGCACCAGTAAGACAGCCTCTCTAACAGAGAGAGTGTAAGTGAGGTAGTTTGCATGGATCATCAGAGTGACGCACATGAGGAGTAGCAGGGAGACGGTTCGTAACGAGTAATAATGAAAAACAAGAGTCCTGCATGTTCAGATGGAAAAACGGTGGGGCTATTTTTAGAGGTTCACATGATTGGCTGCTCTCTGCGGCCATGAGAGGTTACAGAAGCTGAAGCGGGGCTGGGCTGAGGGCCGGGCTGAGGGCCGGGCTGAGCCTCGCTATCATCTTATCTTACAGTCCAAAACAACATGCCACTTTACCCGACCCTGTCTGAGAGAGAGAGAGAGAGAGAGAGAGAGAGAGAGAGAGAG
>NC_051211.1:4171614-4201614 GCF_015220715.1 Pygocentrus nattereri | reverse complement strand
GTTTTCATTTATATTATAACTTTATCTCATATTAGTACATCAGCACTTACTGAGACACGCTTACAGACAAGTGTGGACAAAGTGTTGCGGCTCCCAAGGTGGTTTGATTTTTATTAAAAAGGACAAAATAGCTCTGCTTAACATTCGGGTTTGAGATCCCTGACCTCTACAAAAGATTTACAAGAGTTGAAAACTTTCTATTGTGTCTTTCCAGTGCGCTCTCCGACTTCTGGACTCCACTGTATCGTTTTCAGGTTTGAGCCTGACGTCTGATATGATATTTGGCTCAGATAAATCAGGGTGCATGTCCAGACTTGGCAAGTTAGGTTGAGTTAAAGCGAACCCTGCTGCGGTGCTCTGCTAGTGCAGTTCATTAGAACAAGCGCGAACGCAGGCGATCGACCACTGGAGCATCAAACAGGCGGGCCGACATCCTCCGAGGAGGTCGACCTCGGTCTGTTTACAAACGGTGCAGTTCATTAGTTCATTTAAAATATTAATGCTGAACAGACGAAAGACGTCAATACAGCCCAAAGACAGAACGAACGTCAGACAAACCTCGTCTACCTCCTGCAACAGAACGATTTCTAAAGCTGTGGGAGAAGCTTATCATCTCTTTATGAGCCCTGAGTCAGCAATTATGGGATGGGTAGGTAGGCCAGAGCACAAAGCGGTCAGAAAGTTCGATGGATATTACGCCAGTTGTTGCTGCCAAATGTCCAATCAGTTTGGACTTTTTATTTTTCTATGTTATGATTTATCTCTATAAACTTTTATCTACATATTTTGGCTTGTTGACAAATCAGAGTGAAAACTAAGGTCCAATCCCATTTCTCATTTTTACCCCTACCCCTTGTTTTCGAGTGTCACCCCAACCCCTTGGAACTGAGTTATAAGGGGTAGTGGTTGAAATCTTCCTCTACGAAACGAGACCCTCAAATAAAAGCAGAGGTGTCAAATTCAGGTCCAGAAAGTAAAAGTCCTTCCCAGGATTTTGTTCCAACAGGCTGGCTTCTCTAGTTAGAACAAAATCCTAGGAAGGATTTTTACTTTCTGGACCTGGATTTGACACCTCTGAATAAAAGAGCATCACTTCATTAACAGCTACTGGCGCCGCTCTGTAGGCGACCCTGCCCGTCTGCAGGGACAGCAGAGGAGGGGAAAGTTCAGCTCCTCACTGCTGGGCTTTAGTTACATTTAGGGATCATACGCCTTCAAAGAGGGGGGCAGTTATTTATTATCACCCCCCTAATTCTTCAGTAATATGAAGCTAAAGTCGGACATTCACCAGATTCTTGTTCCAATTTCTTATTCCACCTTAAATGGAGCAGCAGTTCTGATACGTGAGACAACAGGATGCAATTTCTGCACCATTTAAGGTGGAACGGGAACTTTAGGTAACTAGCGACTGAGACCTCAACATATTACAAGCAAACTTTTATGCTTTTTATGAAGTAAAAGACCACAACACACTGAAACAACAGTAAACTAGGGTAATACAAGGGCTATCATATTTTTTTAAACAGAGGATATTCTCACATTTGTGGGTTTCTTTGGTCACTTGTGCAGCCACCTGGCCGGTTTTTGGTTTTTTCTCATAAGACCCAGCGGGTCTCTGAAAAGCCTCCGGATAGAGTGTCATGTAGTCCTAACACTACCCTACCCTTCTATCTCAACAAGAATCGTGACACCCCACCCCTAGCAGTGAACGGGGGGTGGAATGGGACTGGGCCTAAGTGAGTCAGAACCTCATAGGCTGCGCTCAGATGCCTAGCTTTAATCACAGACAGCGATGTGAGAGAGTGTGAGAAGCTCAACCCTAAAGTTTTATATTTCCATTCATTGTTTGGAACCTTTATTTTTCCAGATTTTTCAACTGAAATTGTTCCACCTGTCGTCATGTCAAGGGGTGTCAGTACATCAGAAGACATTTGGCAACATAATGTGTGCAATATAATATAGACTGTCTATACTATGAGGCCCTAAGCAGAACATTGAACCACTGGCTTGATTAAACCTGCTCTCATTACAACAGTCACACATGGTTATGCAGTTGTGTGCAACATATTGAACAGCTACTGTCAAATTACATGTTTTATTGATTTTCTAAGAGAAAATAAGTTACCAACTACTACATTGAAGACAAACATTAACTGACCATTTCTATTTATTTGCTGAGTTTAACAGAGAAAAAACAAACTGTGAGGAATGAAGGTTCAGGTACATTTTTCATTCATTAAGTACAAACAGTGTAAATGTTCCCTCAGAGGTTCTACAGTGGTTCTAAGGTCTGATTGTGGAGCTTAAATCAGTTCCTCCAGGTGAAAAGTTGATATTTGCTCCTTTTCATAACTGAATGTTTTAAAACAGAGCAGTAGAATAAAAGCCTGGAGGCGAGGCGAGGCGGGGTGTGTGGAGTCAGTCCAGCTTAGAACAGATCATCTCAGTGGATTATGGTTCAGTTATGATCCCTGACTAAAGGCGCTGAGATGGACCCTTGAGGGTTCCACCCCAAAGAGAAGAGGGGCACTGCCCCAGAGACAGTTTGGTACCTTTATTTCTGAGAGTGTACAAATTATACAATGTGCTGTAACTTTTGAAAAAGGCCACATTTTGTTTTATTTTCTACCAAAAGGTTAAATTCAGAGAAGAACCATGATTGTGCATTAGAATGCGCTCAAGTATGTTCTCTGCAGATCAGAGGTCACCATTAGGCGGAACGCGAGTCTAGACCCAGACGCTGTCCTATGCGGACCTGAAACTGATACCGATAAACTATGGAGAGTTATTTCATTTTGACGGGGTGGTCCTGTTTTAATCGGCATAACTTTTCTAGCCTTTATGGTGACTTCAACAGCCGGGAGACTCACAGACCAATCACTTGCATTGTACATATCACACATGACGCTACTCAGCCAATCAGATCTGTGCATTACGAGCGGCGCTCACACAGGGGAGGGACAAGGAGAGAAACAGCAGTCAGAGAAGAAAGTGAGTCAGAGGGAAGTTATTCCACATGACGTGATCTAAAAAGAGGAAACTGACAGTAAATGTTGTTGAAATCTGACTGAACTGGACTTTATTTGATCTGATATTCAGCTGTCGACTGAATAAGATGCTGATATTCCTACTCGGCTACTTCAGTAAACAGTACATGACACTGAATCATAATACAAGTTAGACGTTATGATGTTCTGATCTTCAGGAAATTTTCTCTAACTGGACCTTACTGAATTTTAATTGAAATACTCCTGCTGTAGAGGATGTGTACCTTATCTTCTCTTAGAAAGATTTATCTGGGTACATTTCTGACTGCTATAAATCGCTGGACGTTACTCCGATTCATCAAGATGCTGTGTTGCAATCTTCTCCTCAGCCTCAGGCAGCTGAAGTGTCAGAATTCCTGCGTATATTTGTGTACGGTGGCAGTGTTTATCTAGCTTTTGGAGAGGATCTGCTGGAAATGTTCTTGCTGCTGGCAATGCTGGTTGCTTTTCTTAGATATTAGCGAGCTGGAACATGAAATGAGATCTTCACAAACGGCTCCGAAAGCTCTGATAAATTCTATGTAATTATTTAACCTACAACAACTTTCCTGATGGATGTCGAAGCAGAATGTCCCCCAGGCTACATAACGCAGTACATATTCAGCACGAATTAATACAATCAACACGAACAACACTTCGGAATGAATGAGAGTCTGTGTAGACACCAGGGCTGAGTACTGTCAGCAACTTCATGATACAATATATATATATATATATATATATATATATATATATATTACCATACGAAAGCAGATACACCAGATACACACACCAGATAAACAACAGACACTTGCCAATTTAGTTATTTTATCACTAGTACGAATAACCTTGAAGATCTTTAGAACATGATAAACACTTTATTTGAAGGCTACCTACATAAGGGCTTCATAACACATTCATAAGCACTGAATAATGTGTTTATGAAGCACTACTTGAACCTTTATTAAGTGCTTATGTCGGTTCTCGCAACCTGACATAAGATGTTTTATTAAATAAATGACATTGTACTATGTAAATGACATAATAAGAATAAACGTTGAACATATTTACAGCAATAAACATATTTAAAACATTATTAAAAATATTAAAAAGTTATAATATATAACTATTTATAACTATTTATGTCAGCATTCCTAAGATATCAGGTTACATATGCCTGGAAACCACCCCCTCTTCCCTCCATGGTGTGGATAAGATGATTGATGCAATCATGTATAGGGTTTAAATGTTTAGTGCTGTAAATATGTTTGTTTATTCTTATTATGTCAGTACAATGTCATTTATTTCATAAAACATCTTATGTCAGGTCGCGAGAACCGACATAAGCACTTAATAAATGTTCAAGCAGTGCTTCATAAACACATTATTCAGCGCTTATGAATGTGTTATGAAGCCCTTATGTAGGTAGCCTTCAAATAAAGTGTTACCCATAATTCTTTAACGATGACACAAGCAACCCTGTTTTGAAAACTGCACAGGGGTTTGAGTTTACATTGATCTCCATTGAGTTGACATTTGACCCCAGGTCACTCTCCTTGGATCGTTCCAGAATTAAGATTCTGGCTAGAAACCTGTGGCGCCAGGATCTAGAACGGAGTTGAAAAGCACACATAATGAAACCCTGGCACCAGATCTGACGTGAAGAAGACGAAAGAGGAAGAAGAAATTCTCTGCCATGCACCTTCTTCAACCTCTTTACCCGCCCATGCTGCCGACATGAACAGGCCGATACAACATTCACTGTTACACATCACATACGGACGGCGCAGGCACACAAACATTGTGGTGAAAACTTTCCAGAAATGAAAAGTTTAAGCAAAAAAAGTTGCTTCCTGTGGGCCTTCAGGAAAATCACATCCTTAACAACGCATCCTTGGCAACAGGCTCACTTCGGGACTTTGTGTTTTGGAGTGTAAAATGCATAAATCACAAATACTGTAACATTTTATAATCCTATTAAAACATAAAAGTGGCTTTAACTGAATTGCTGCTGTGCATATTTCCTTCTTGTGTTGAGATAATAACCCGAAAAGAGAGATTTCTATACTCAAATACTGGCACAGTGAGTGTGTTTACATGCAGAAAGTCAGATTTTACTTTCGTCAGTAATCCAATCAACGTGTTTACGTGCACTTCAGTAATCAGATAATGGAGAAACTCCAGGTCTATACGAGTTAAACAGTAAATCAGACTTAGGCTTTTCAACCAGCCAATAAACTCACAGAAGAAGACGTGACGTAAACGTAGACGCTGTCCTATGTGGACCTTGTGCTGTAACCGATAAACTATGGAGAATTATTTCATTTTGACGGCGTCGCTTTTCTAGTCATTATGGTAGATTTAGCATCCCGGGAGACTCACAGACCAATCACATGCGTCATAAATATCACACATGACACTACTCAGCCAATCAGATCTGTGCATTACGATGAGCTCTGAGACTCGAGTGAGTGACGCCACACAGGGGAGGGACGAGGAGAGAAACAGCAGTCAGAGAAGAAAGTGAGTCAGAGGGAAGTTTTTCCACATGACGTGATCTAAAAAGAGGAAACTGACAGTAAATGTTGTTGAAATCTGACCGAACTGGACTTTATTTGATCTGATATTCAGTAAATGTTGTTGAAATCTGACCGAACTGGACTTTATTTGATCTGATGTTCAGTAAATGTTGTTGAAATCTGACCGAACTGGACTTTATTTGATCTGATATTCAGCTGTCGACTGTATAAGATGCTGATATTCCTACTAGGCTACTTCAGTAAACAGTACTTGGCACTATGTCGTAATACAAGTTAGACAGTATGATGTTCTCGACCTTTGCTTGAGGAAATTTTCTCTAACTGGGCCTTACTGAATTTTAATTAAAGACCCCTGGTGTAGAAGATGAAGAATATTTAAATCCTGCATTTCATCAAGCATGTAGTCGATTTCGTTGTCGTTCCCAAAGTGTTTTGCCACCGTCTCCGGTACCACCGTCTGTTTTCACACGTGTGGCCCCTGAGAATTGCGAAAGAAATCAGAGTAAGAGCTCACAGCACTGAGAAATCTAATTTCTGAGTTAAAATCCAGCCTCTTTATCAGATTTCTAGATCGGAGTGTGGTGTTTACATGACCATTTGAATAATCAGATAAGTACCTGTACACACCTTTACCTGTTACCTACCTTTCATCCTAAAGGAAAGGCATTATCCAAACCAAGTCACAGCAATGACACATGACTGGGCAACACCTCACACCCAGCACTGTTCCTCATTCATCATATTTTTCTCAGGTTTAATGGAAAAGGCTTCTGTGCGAAGGGGCCTCAAAAGGCCTTTGTCAAGAAGTGAAACATTAAATCAATGCACACCGGTGTTGGGGGTCGACTCCACTAGCTC
Organism: Pygocentrus nattereri; assembly: GCF_015220715.1. Classification (NCBI taxonomy): domain Eukaryota; kingdom Metazoa; phylum Chordata; class Actinopteri; order Characiformes; family Serrasalmidae; genus Pygocentrus; species Pygocentrus nattereri. The sequence continues at coordinate 4,195,190 of NC_051211.1, read as the reverse complement.
AGGCGAATTGGTCCGTTTATTGTGTGAACAAATCTGCTCTTATAGATTGTAATAAATTCAATTATGAGAGGCATTTAAGCTCAGACCTCAGCTCAGCGGAGTTTAAATATAAACATTTCTATGGCAGAATCCCACGCATGCTCCCCTCTCCTTAGTCCCAAACAGCTGGGCCACATTCAGAGAGTCTTTACGCTGTAAAACACAGATGAGCAAGGCTGCTCCATAAAACCACTGTAACATGGGAGTGGATAAGATCATATCCGGTTTAGTGCACATCTGCAGGGCTCCACACTGTTTTACAGCCCAGTGAGGGCCCAGTTAACATCTTTAAAGCCTTAACAGGAAAAACAGCCACTGCCCGGGGAACAGGCAGAGGGCAACCCTTCCCTCACTGGCAGAGGTGGCAGTTATATGGGAAAGTCCTCAGAAGGAAAAGCAGGCACTGTAGTACTTGGGTCGTTCTCCGGTCGTATCACGGAGGTTTCAGGGCTTAAAATATCAGGCACAGCTCCAACAGCCAGTGTGTACATTTACACAGCTGAGCCGAGATTAAGTAACACCTTTCCCTCATGATTCCGCTGATTTTTCTTTCTTTATCCTGGTTCAAAGCCGCTCGGCAGCTGTAAAACAGCTCGTCACAAAACCCGTTTTCAAACCTTTTTTAATATGAAACAATATTTTCAAGAGGTTTAACTGAGGAAGTTGTATAAAACAGGTTCTGGTTTACTTTTTATATAATTGACGTTAAACTACATTTAAAAATATGTATTTTATTTCAAAAAACCACGTCACAGAGATTGTGGTCACCGGTGTTATCAGGCACAGTATTTTCAGCTCCATTAAACTGCTTCATTGGGTCGAGGCTCATCAGAGAGGAAGCGTCTCAAGGCCTGAGGAGGCGAGTCAGACTCGCTCACTATATTTCATTAATGTATTAATGATTTTGTTTATCATGCAGAACATTACGTCTGTGTGTCACTGGGGTTTCGTGCTTTAATGGCCGGGTAATTCATTTTTTGTCAAAATAATGCCATAAATATTATTTTCATTTCTGATTTTAAACAGTTGCACAAGGTCGCCTGATCAGCCCACGAGTCCGCCCATTTACAGAATCCTCAGCTTTAACCAGAACGTCACTGGAGTGACCGTAACTGGAGTGACCGTCACTGGTGTGACCGTCACTGGTGTGAAGGTCACTGGTGTGACGGTCACTGGTGTGGCACCGCATTCATACAACACCAGTGACTGTGAAGTATGTTTGGAACGAAGCTCCTTTAAGCGTCTGTGATGACAGGAGATGTTAATGGACATATTAAGATTATTTCGTTTTGGGATTAAAGAAATTTTTTTTTTTAATGTATCCGCCTGAATCCCCACTGCAAACGGAGAATGACCCACATGCATGAAGCTTTCAATTCGAAGTCTCTGGGTTGAAGTCTTCAGTAGAGAATCAGTCTAGCCTTGTTTTTAACTGCAGGTGCGGCACTGCACAGAAGTACACCTGCTAAAAACCCTGTCAGGTCTGAGTCAGACTCAAAAACAAGCCTTTTATCACAGAAATGCCATATTGCAGATTCTAAATGAGCCCTTCTATCATATTTACAGCCCTGTGTGAAGGTTTTAGGCATCTAAGCACATTTTTAAACAACTGACCTCAGCAGTGAGTTTATCACAATATACATTAGAATAAAGTCGTATTCATAATTCAAATAAACAGAAAAACAATAAACAGTAAGAAGAATTTCTTGGGTCTGTATTTTTCCTGGACACCTTCACAGCCGCCACAGAGACTCGTTAATATCATCAATTACATCATGAGCTCAATTTACTGAGCACTGATTGGTCAAACCAGGAGCTGATTTATAACTACATATAATACTGGACTTCCTCGAGGAGAGGCTTGGAGATGGGTAAACAAACACACTAACGTCCAGAATATCACTAGTTATTATATATATATATATATATATATATATATATATATATATATATATATAAATAAAATTATTAATTAATATTCTATAAATTTTGTTTATTCAAATATCAACACTTTTCTCAGCAAATAAACACAAACTACACAAATAAATAGATTTTGAAAATGTGTCTTGGCTCCCTAAGAACTGGCACAGTTAAATCTGTAGCACTGAACGTTTTAAAGGAGCGTGATCCGTTTACTGGATTCGTTTCTACTGTAGCTAGTTAGCTTATATGCTATAAAAGCTACACGCTAACCAACCGGTATGTAGTGTTTTGGATGCTGGCATGTGGGTCAGCAGCAATGGAAGCTGATAAGCTGATCACCACTAAAACCAAGACCTGTGGTGTGTTTTGACGCTGGTATGCTGGTCAACCAGCATGACCACGCTGGGGTGACCGGCTAAACCAGCACCAGACCAGCATAAACCAAACCCGTTTAGACCAGCACAAAATGAACGCTGGTCTCTGCTGTTTCTCTCAGCAGGATAAGTGGACTGAGTGCGGTACGTAAACACTGAATAAAAATAGTATTTTTTTATTCACAAAAACGAAACGTCATAATGCGCTGTGTGCATCCTAAAAATGTCTTTTTGCTGCATCACCCACTCTAAATCATCTAAACAACGCTCGGCTTAAAATGCTGGATTAACGTAAACTGACAAAGAAAACAAGCTCATTTATTATAAACACGCTCTGAAAAGCTCAGTGACCACAAGACAGGCAGCGTTTGATTTGCTGCTCAACAACTGAGAGTAACTGAGAGTGAAAATGCAGCAGGCCACTTAAGCCTGTCTTAGAGAGCTTCCTGCCTCCTTCCTGGCAGTGCGCTGAAGCCAAAGTGCACAAGCTTGTGGTCACTGGGCTGACCAGAGCACCCCGGACGAGACGCAAGGTGGGGCAGAACGGCAACACAACAGGACATTCCTCAGCAACAGAGCAGGAAGCGTCGCCATCCAAGTGCAGAGAGGAGAGTGCAGTAGAGCACAGCACGCTTTTCCAGCCCCTCTACAGGATAAAATCCTCACCAACACACTGACCACAGCCAGGAACACCTCACAGTCGCAAATGACTCATCAGATAGGATATAAAGTAAGCCGCGGTGAGCTGAGGAAACCAGAAGGGGGAAAAAAGGATCACAAGTTTGCTCATGACTACAGTATTACAGGCTTTGTGGGAACCGAATCCAGCCCGTGTTCTCAAATGTCCTTTGGCGACCGCTGAGGGAGACCACTATTTATGTAAGCGACTTATGTAAGATGATTAGAGAGGGACCGTTTACCTCTCCACACGTCACTGTGCCTTCACGCATTCTCTAACCGGCCTCGGATCACCCCTCCTCCTCTCTTCTCAGGCCTCCGGGAGAGAATGTTGGAAGGACTTTCTCCAAACTCCTCCTCCAGAACGCTCGGATCCAGCGGTCATCCTGAGCCAAAAACTGGATATCACGTTGGCTGCAAGCTTGCCCAGTGACAGGAGGCTGCCATGCAGTCTCAAATAGCAACTTTAACTTGCTGTATAAGCAGGACTACCTACATTCCAGGGGACAGGAGGATCATTAAATATAGCGCTCAGCTGACATGAAAGCTATAAACAAAAACAGAGCAACTAGCTTAGACATTTAGACGATTCACTTATTCCACTCAGACAAGCGACCCCCAGAACTACACACAGCCCAAGATCCTGCAACAGTAACTAGCTAGGCCTGTGTAGCTAGAACCCGATCCATCTGATCTCAATGACCCAGAATTTACATTTTCTATACATAGAAACTCTTCACCTCAAGTCTCTGAGATGCAAGTCCGAGACAAGTCTCTGGGGTCAAGTCTGAGTTTCAAATATCTGGGGTGCAAGTTGAGACTTGGTGGTGCAACTCAGAGTCTATTCACTGGGGTGGGAGTCTGAGTCAAGTCTCAAGTCTGAGTCTACTTTAGAATCTCTGTGGTGCAAGTACGAGTTCAGTTTTGAGTCTCTGGGGTGTGAGTCTGAGTCAAGGCCCGAATGTGGATTGCGAGCCTGAGTCAAATCTCGAGCCTCTGGGGTGTGAATCTGACTCAGTTCTCTGGTGTGTGAGTCTGAGTTGAACCTCCAGTCTCTGGGGTGCAACTCTGAGTCTGGAGTGCGAGTCTGAATCAAGTCTTGAGTCTGGGTGAAATTCTGAGTCGAGTCTTGAGTCTCAGGATTGTGAGTCTGGGTCGAGTCTTGAGCCCCTGGGGTATGAGTCTGAGTCGAGTCGTGAGTCTCTGAAGTATGAGTCTGAGTTGACACTTGAGTCTCTGGGGTGTGAGTCCGAGTCGAGTCTCAAGTCTCTGGGGTGTGAGTCCGAGTCGAGTCTCAAGTCTCTGGGGTGTGAGTTCGAGTTGAGTCTCAAGTCTCTGGGGTGTGAGCCTGAGTCGAGTCTCAAGTCTCTGGGGTGTGAGTCTGAGTCGAGTCTCAAGTCTCTGGGGTGTGAGTCTGAGTCGAGTCTCAAGTCTCTGGGGTGTGAGTCCGAGTCGAGTCTCAAGTCTCTGGGGTGTGAGTCTGAGTCGAGTCTCAAGTCTCTGGGGTGTGAGTCCGAGTCGAGTCTCAAGTCTCTGGGGTGTGAGTCTGAGTCAAGTCTCAAGTCTCTGGGGTGTGAGTCCAAGTTGAGTCTTGAGTCTCTGGAGTATGAGTCTGAGTCTGCACGAGTCTCTGGGTGTGAGTCTGAGTCGAGTCTTGAGTCTCGGCGTATATAGTATAGTATAGTATTGGTCTTTAAACAGAATATATGAAAGTTTTGCCTTTGTTTATAACAGATCTGGGATCTCACGATAAAGAAGTTCAGTGCACTCTGACGGTCTGACCTCAGCATGTCGTTTATGCATAGCACAGCATTTGTACATGACTTGATTTCCACTGCAGTCGGAACAAAACCTTGTATCTCCGAAATGGTGACTTTACAGGAGAAGGAATAAACCTACCTTACTTTTAATGTAAGTCAATGGAACCAGACGTCTTTCCAAGTCATTTTGGGTGATTTCTTTTGGTCCACTCATCATGAAATTTACACACAACGTATACAGACACATGCATTTCCCAATCATGTCAAAAACTGAAAAACGACAAAAATGGGGATAGAATGTTGTTCCGACAACAGCGACTTGCATAGCTATAAACAAAGCAACTTAACAGCAGCTGGTCCTGTGTGTAAGAGTGCGGGATTCTCATGTTAAGATCACCAAAACTCTGCCAGCAGACCTCGACAGAGGGAACTGGTTTCCCAAACTGTCACCACTGCTCATGAGTTTTCATGTCTGATTTTTTCGGTTCCTCTTAGAAATTCCTTTGACTGGCAAACTTGCTTCCCATTAAAATGCACAGCCACCGGGTTGAAATAATGAAAAGCTACAGCTTCCCCTATTCAACAACTTCGTCCTGACAGGCCATCAGCAGAAGTGGCAGTGGAGTTAAAAATTCAGCTGCTCATTCGCCGTTTGATCCCCGACTTGCACTTTCCAGTGTCACTGCTAGCAGGTGGAGAAACGCGCAGCCCCCAAAGCGCATCAGCAGTGTGTGCATATGGCAGAATGTGGTAACTGTCAAGCTCCCACATCCAGACAGATGCATATTTAAGGGCAATTCTGTCTATTTTTAATTCTGTATAATTAAACGGTTGAGCTGTAAACAGAGTCGTTCAGAGCGGTTTGGTGTGAAACGCTCTGATCTAGAGAAACTTACCAGTTAGAACTGCTCATAGTGGTGGTGAGGGGAACCAGACGTCCACCTCTAAAAGCTCCTCACAGAAAGTTTTCACAGGAAATGGGTAGAAATTCCCTGCCTGATGCCTCAGACACTTTTACGACAGTTTTAAAATCCAGTCAAGGCAAAATAGTGCCCAAAGAAAATGTAGTACTTCAGATTTAGCACCAATTTACACTCAACGCCACAAATTTCATCTCATCAATCTTTGTTTTGGATTAAAGAGAAAATGTCTGTACATATGCCAAAATATACAAAGGTCTAAACACACTTACATGTTTTTCTAATATTTTGGTCCATAATTTCTTATTTATTTGCTGGGTTTAACAAAATAAAATGTGACTGTATTGTGTAAACACTAAACACTGTGCAGGCCAAATTGTATATTTTTTATATTTTTAATATATGAAATTCAGTAAATAAACAGACGACCGTGCATGAAAACGCGCAGAAGTGTGTTAACTTATTTACACTTCAACAAAACATGACGTTTGACCAGTGGTGCTCAAACGTTTGCATACAACTGTATTTGTGCTGTAGTCATGGCGACCCCTGGTTCCCATCACCGCCACTGTAAAGTCTCGATAATCAAGCATTTTGCACCAAACCCACTCTGAATGACTGTGTTTATATCTCAACCACTGAGAGTGTTTACATGTTATTAATAATCCAATCATGATCAGATTTTTGCAGTTGTCTGATTATTCAAATGGTCATGCAAACAGCACGCTCTGATCTCTTAGGTCAGAGTGAGGTCTAGAAATCTGATAAAGAGGCTGGGTTTTAGCTCAGTAATCAGATTTCTCAGTGCTGTGAACTCTCACTCTGATTTCTTAGATTGAAGTAAGGTCTAGAAATCTGATAAAGAGGCTGGGTTTTAGCTCAGTAATCAGATTTCTCAGTGCTGTGAACTCTCACTCTGATTTCTTAGATTGAAGTAAGGTCTAGAAATCTGATAAAGAGGCTGGGTTTTAGCTCAGTAATCAGATTTCTCAGTGCTGTGAACTCTCACTCTGAGTTCTTAGATTGAAGTAAGGTCTAGAAATCTGATAAAGAGGCTGGGTTTTAGCTCAGTAATCAGATTTCTCAGTGCTGTGAACTCTTACTCTGATTTCTTAGATTGAAGTAAGGTCTAGAAATCTGATAAAGAGGCTGGGTTTTAGCTCAGTAATCAGATTTCTCAGTGCTGTGAACTCTCACTCTGATTTCTTAGATTGAAGTAAGGTCTAGAAATCTGATAAAGAGGCTGGGTTTTAGCTCAGTAATCAGATTTCTCAGTGCTGTGAACTCTCACTCTGATTTCTTAGATTGAAGTAAGGTCTAGAAATCTGATAAAGAGGCTGGGTTTTAGCTCAGTAATCAGATTTCTCAGTGCTGTGAACTCTCACTCTGATTTCTTAGATTGAAGTAAGGTCTAGAAATCTGATAAAGAGGCTGGGTTTTAGCTCAGTAATCAGATTTCTCAGTGCTGTGAACTCTCACTCTGATTTCTTAGATTGAAGTAAGGTCTAGAAATCTGATAAAGAGGCTGGGTTTTAGCTCAGTAATCAGATTTCTCAGTGCTGTGAACTCTCACTCTGATTTCTTAGATTGAAGTAAGGTCTAGAAATCTGATAAAGAGGCTGGGTTTTAGCTCAGTAATCAGATTTCTCAGTGCTGTGAACTCTCACTCTGATTTCTTAGATTGAAGTCAGGTCTAGAAATCTGATAAAGAGGCTGGGTTTTAGCTCAGTAATCAGATTTCTCAGTGCTGTGAACTCTCACTCTGATTTCTTAGATTGAAGTGAGGTCTAGAAATCTGATAAAGAGGCTGGGTTTTAGCTCAGTAATCAGATTTCTCAGTGCTGTGAACTCTCACTCTGATTTCTTAGATTGAAGTAAGGTCTAGAAATCTGATAAAGAGGCTGGGTTTTAGCTCAGTAATCAGATTTCTCAGTGCTGTGAACTCTCACTCTGATTTCTTAGATTGAAGTAAGGTCTAGAAATCTGATAAAGAGGCTGGGTTTTAGCTCAGTAATCAGATTTCTCAGTGCTGTGAACTCTCACTCTGATTTCTTAGATTGAAGTAAGGTCTAGAAATCTGATAAAGAGGCTGGGTTTTAGCTCAGTAATCAGATTTCTCAGTGCTGTGAACTCTCACTCTGATTTCTTAGATTGAAGTAAGGTCTAGAAATCTGATAAAGAGGCTGGGTTTTAGCTCAGTAATCAGATTTCTCAGTGCTGTGAACTCTCACTCTGATTTCTTAGATTGAAGTAAGGTCTAGAAATCTGATAAAGAGGCTGGGTTTTAGCTCAGTAATCAGATTTCTCAGTGCTGTGAACTCTCACTCTGATTTCTTAGATTGAAGTAAGGTCTAGAAATCTGATAAAGAGGCTGGGTTTTAGCTCAGTAATCAGATTTCTCAGTGCTGTGAACTCTCACTCTGATCTCTTAGATTGAAGTAAGGTCTAGAAATCTGATAAAGAGGCTGGGTTTTAGCTCAGTAATCAGATTTCTCAGTGCTGTGAACTCTCACTCTGATTTCTTAGATTGAAGTAAGGTCTAGAAATCTGATAAAGAGGCTGGGTTTTAGCTCAGTAATCAGATTTCTCAGTGCTGTGAACTCTCACTCTGATTTCTTAGATTGAAGTAAGGTCTAGAAATCTGATAAAGAGGCTGGGTTTTAGCTCAGTAATCAGATTTCTCAGTGCTGTGAACTCTCACTCTGATTTCTTAGATTGAAGTAAGGTCTAGAAATCTGATAAAGAGGCTGGGTTTTAGCTCAGTAATCAGATTTCTCAGTGCTGTGAACTCTCACTCTGATTTCTTAGATTGAAGTAAGGTCTAGAAATCTGATAAAGAGGCTGGGTTTTAGCTCAGTAATCAGATTTCTCAGTGCTGTGAACTCTCACTCTGATTTCTTAGATTGAAGTAAGGTCTAGAAATCTGATAAAGAGGCTGGGTTTTAGCTCAGTAATCAGATTTCTCAGTGCTGTGAACTCTCACTCTGATTTCTTAGATTGAAGTCAGGTCTAGAAATCTGATAAAGAGGCTGGGTTTTAGCTCAGTAATCAGATTTCTCAGTGCTGTGAACTCTCACTCTGATTTCTTAGATTGAAGTAAGGTCTAGAAATCTGATAAAGAGGCTGGGTTTTAGCTCAGTAGTCAGATTTCTCAGTGCTGTGAACTCTCACTCTGATTTCTTAGATTGAAGTGAGGTCTAGAAATCTGATAAAGAGGCTGGGTTTTAGCTCAGTAGTCAGATTTCTCAGTGCTGTGAACTCTCACTCTGATTTCTTAGATTGAAGTAAGGTCTAGAAATCTGATAAAGAGGCTGGGTTTTAGCTCAGTAATCAGATTTCTCAGTGCTGTGAACTCTCACTCTGATTTCTTAGATTGAAGTAAGGTCTAGAAATCTGATAAAGAGGCTGGGTTTGAGCTCAGTAGTCAGATTTCTCAGTACTGTGAACTCTTACTCTGATTTCTTAGATTGAAGTGAGGTCTAGAAATCTGATAAAGAGGCTGGGTTTTAGCTCAGTAATCAGATTTCTCAGTGCTGTGAACTCTCACTCTGATTTCTTAGATTGAAGTCAGGTCTAGAAATCTGATAAAGAGGCTGGGTTTTAGCTCAGTAATCAGATTTCTCAGTGCTGTGAACTCTCACTCTGATTTTTTAGATTGAAGTAAGGTCTAGAAATCTGATAAAGAGGCTGGGTTTTAGCTCAGTAATCAGATTTCTCAGTGCTGTGAACTCTCACTCTGATTTCTTAGATTGAAGTGAGGTCTAGAAATCTGATAAAGAGGCTGGGTTTTAGCTCAGTAATCAGATTTCTCAGTGCTGTGAACTCTTACTCTGATTTCTTTCAGATTTCTCAGCGCTGTGAGCTCTTACTCTGATTTCTTTCAGATTTCTCAGCGCTGTGAGCTCTTACTCTGATTTCTTTCAGATTTCTCAGTGCTGTGAACTCTTACTCTGATTTCTTTCAGATTTCTCAGCGCTGTGAACTCTTACTCTGATTTCGTTCAGATTTCTCAGCGCTGTGAGCTCTTACTCTGATTTCTTTCAGATTTCTCAGTGCTGTGAGCTCTTACTCTGATTTCTTTCAGATTTCTCAGCGCTGTGAACTCTTACTCTGATTTCTTTCAGATTTCTCAGTGCTGTGAGCTCTTACTCTGATTTCTTTCAGATTTCTCAGCGCTGTGAACTCTTACTCTGATTTCTTTCAGGTTTCTCAGTGCTGTGAACTCTTACTCTGATTTCTTTCAGATTTCTCAGTGCTGTGAGCTCTTACTCTGATTTCTTTCAGATTTCTCAGTGCTGTGAACTCTTACTCTGATTTCTTTCAGGTTTCTCAGTGCTGTGAACTCTTACTCTGATTTCTTTCAGATTTCTCAGCGCTGTGAACTCTTACTCTGATTTCTTTCAGATTTCTCAGCGCTGTGAACTCTTACTCTGATTTCTTTCAGATTTCTCAGCGCTGTGAACTCTTACTCTGATTTCTTTCAGATTTCTCAGCGCTGTGAACTCTTACTCTGATTTCTTTCAGATTTCTCAGCGCTGTGAACTCTTACTCTGATTTCTTTCAGATTTCTCAGCGCTGTGAGCTCTTACTCTGATTTCTTTCAGGTTTCTCAGCGCTGTGAACTCTTACTCTGATTTCTTTCAGATTTCTCAGCGCTGTGAACTCTTACTCTGATTTCTTTCAGGTTTCTCAGTGCTGTGAGCTCTTACTCTGATTTCTTTCACATTTCTCAGCGCTGTGAGCTCTTACTCTGATTTCTTTCAGATTTCTCAGTGCTGTGAGCTCTTACTCTGATTTCTTTCAGATTTCTCAGTGCTGTGAACTCTTACTCTGATTTCTTTCAGGTTTCTCAGTGCTGTGAACTCTTACTCTGATTTCGTTCAGATTTCTCAGTTCTGTGAACTCTTACTCTGATTTCTTTCACATTTCTCAGCGCTGTGAGCTCTTACTCTGATTTCTTTCAGGTTTCTCAGTGCTGTGAACTCTTACTCTGATTTCTTTCAGATTTCTCAGTGCTGTGAGCTCTTACTCTGATTTCTTTCAGATTTCCCAGTGCTGTGAACTCTTACTCTGATTTCTTTCAGATTTCTCAGTGCTGTGAGCTCTTACTCTGATTTCTTTCAGGTTTCTCAGTGCTGTGAACTCTTACTCTAATTTCTTTCAGATTTCTCAGTGCTGTGAACTCTTACTCTGATTTCTTTCAGATTTCTCAGTGCTGTGAACTCTTACTCTGATTTCTTTCAGGTTTCTCAGTGCTGTGAACTCTTACTCTGATTTCTTTCAGATTTCTCAGTGCTGTGAACTCTTACTCTGATTTCTTTCAGGTTTCTCAGCGCTGTGAGCTCTTACTCTGATTTCTTTCAGGTTTCTCAGCGCTGTGAGCTCTTACTCTGATTTCTTTCAGATTTCTCAGCGCTGTGAGCTCTTACTCTGATTTCTTTCACGTTTCTCAGCGCTGTGAGCTCTTACTCTGATTTCTTTCACGTTTCTCAGCGCTGTGAACTCTTACTCTGATTTCTTTCAGATTTCTCAGTGCTGTGAACTCTTACTCTAATTTCTTTCAGATTTCTCAGTGCTATGAGCTCTTACTCTGATTTCTTTCAGATTTCTCAGTGCTGTGAACTCTTACTCTGATTTCTTTCAGATTTCTCAGTGCTGTGAACTCTTACTCTGATTTCTTTCAGGTTTCTCAGTGCTATGAGCTCTTACTCTGATTTCTTTCAGGTTTCTCAGTGCTGTGAACTCTTACTCTGATTTCTTTCAGATTTCTCAGTGCTGTGAACTCTTACTCTGATTTCTTTCAGGTTTCTCAGCGCTGTGAGCTCTTACTCTGATTTCTTTCAGGTTTCTCAGCGCTGTGAGCTCTTACTCTGATTTCTTTCAGGTTTCTCAGCGCTGTGAGCTCTTACTCTGATTTCTTTCAGATTTCTCAGCGCTGTGAGCTCTTACTCTGATTTCTTTCAGATTTCTCAGTGCTGTGAGCTCTTACTCTGATTTCTTTCAGATTTCTCAGTGCTGTGAACTCTTACTCTGATTTCTTTCAGATTTCTCAGCGCTGTGAGCTCTTACTCTGATTTCTTTCAGATTTCTCAGCGCTGTGAACTCTTACTCTGATTTCTTTCAGGTTTCTCAGTGCTGTGAGCTCTTACTCTGATTTCTTTCACATTTCTCAGCGCTGTGAGCTCTTACTCTGATTTCTTTCAGATTTCTCAGTGCTGTGAACTCTTACTCTGATTTCTTTCAGATTTCTCAGCGCTGTGAACTCTTACTCTGATTTCTTTCACGTTTCTCAGCGCTGTGAACTCTTACTCTGATTTCTTTCAGATTTCTCAGTGCTGTGAACTCTTACTCTGATTTCTTTCAGGTTTCTCAGTGCTGTGAGCTCTTACTCTGATTTCTTTCAGATTTCTCAGTGCTGTGAACTCTTACTCTGATTTCTTTCAGATTTCTCAGTGCTGTGAGCTCTTACTCTGATTTCTTTCAGATTTCTCAGCGCTGTGAGCTCTTACTCTGATTTCTTTCAGATTTCTCAGTGCTGTGAGCTCTTACTCTGATTTCTTTCAGATTTCTCAGCGCTGTGAGCTCTTACTCTGATTTCTTTCAGATTTCTCAGTGCTGTGAACTCTTACTCTGATTTCTTTCAGATTTCTCAGTGCTGTGAACTCTTACTCTGATTTCTTTCAGATTTCTCAGTGCTGTGAACTCTTACTCTGATTTCTTTCAGATTTCTCAGTGCTGTGAGCTCTTACTCTGATTTCTTTCAGATTTCTCAGTGCTGTGAGCTCTTACTCTGATTTCTTTCAGATTTCTCAGTGCTGTGAGCTCTTACTCTGATTTCTTTCAGATTTCTCAGTGCTGTGAACTCTTACTCTGATTTCTTTCAGATTTCTCAGTGCTGTGAACTCTTACTCTGATTTCTTTCAGGTTTCTCAGTGCTGTGAGCTCTTACTCTGATTTCTTTCACGTTTCTCAGTGCTGTGAGCTCTTACTCTGATTTCTTTCAGATTTCTCAGTGCTGTGAACTCTTACTCTGATTTCTTTCAGATTTCTCAGCGCTGTGAGCTCTTACTCTGATTTCTTTCAGATTTCTCAGCGCTGTGAACTCTTACTCTGATTTCTTTCAGATTTCTCAGTGCTGTGAGCTCTTACTCTGATTTCTTTCAGATTTCTCAGTGCTGTGAGCTCTTACTCTGATTTCTTTCAGATTTCTCAGTGCTGTGAACTCTTACTCTGATTTCTTTCACGTTTCTCAGTGCTGTGAACTCTTACTCTGATTTCTTTCAGGTTTCTCAGTGCTGTGAACTCTTACTCTGATTTCTTTCAGATTTCTCAGTGCTGTGAACTCTTACTCTGATTTCTTTCAGATTTCTCAGCGCTGTGAACTCTTACTCTGATTTCTTTCAGATTTCTCAGTGCTGTGAACTCTTACTCTGATTTCTTTCAGATTTCTCAGCGCTGTGAACTCTTACTCTGATTTCTTTCAGATTTCTCAGTGCTGTGAGCTCTTACTCTGATTTCTTTCAGATTTCTCAGCGCTGTGAACTCTTACTCTGATTTCTTTCAGATTTCTCAGCGCTGTGAACTCTTACTCTGATTTCTTTCAGGTTTCTCAGTGCTGTGAACTCTTACTCTGATTTCTTTCAGGTTTCTCAGGGCTGTGAACTCTTACTCTGATTTCTTTCAGATTTCTCAGTGCTGTGAACTCTTACTCTGATTTCTTTCAGATTTCTCAGTGCTGTGAGCTCTTACTCTGATTTCTTTCAGGTTTCTCAGTGCTGTGAACTCTTACTCTGATTTCTTTCAGATTTCTCAGTGCTGTGAACTCTTACTCTGATTTCTTTCAGATTTCTCAGTGCTGTGAGCTCTTACTCTGATTTCTTTCAGGTTTCTCAGGGCTGTGAACTCTTACTCTGATTTCTTTCAGATTTCTCAGTGCTGTGAACTCTTACTCTGATTTCTTTCAGATTTCTCAGTGCTGTGAGCTCTTACTCTGATTTCTTTCAGGTTTCTCAGGGCTGTGAACTCTTACTCTGATTTCTTTCACATTTCTCAGCGCTGTGAGCTCTTACTCTGATTTCTTTCAGATTTCTCAGTCTGAGCATGTGCGAAAACAGACAGTGGTACAGGAAATAAGCGAGCGGCGTCACCGCGAGACGCAGAAAAACACTTTTGGAGCAATGCTGAAACAAAATACAAGCTTAACAACATGAAAGATTAAATATTGTTCATCTTCTAGAAGATGCATGTTCATATTTTCAGATAAAGTAGTGTGATTAAAAAATAAAAAAAAAGCCGTGGCATGATGTTTGATTTTTACATTACGTTTACGTCACGTCTTCTGTGAGTTTATCGGCTGGTTACAAAGCAGAAATCTGATTACTGTCGAACTCATGAAGACCTGGAGTTTCCACATTACCTGATTACTCCAGTGCATGTAAACACGCTGATCAGATTACTGACAAAATCTGATTTTCTACAGTTATCAGATTAGTAAGTGCATGTAAACACACTCAGTGAATTATGCAGACAAATTTGGTGGCATTCTCCTTTAAAGCTGATCCAGCGTCAGAAATCTCACACCTAATCAATCAGACTGATTATAAATGTGTGATACTGCCACATGAGCATGTTGTGCAAATGTGCACCCGAGCCATATATAAGCTTTGTTTCTAACTGCTTATGACATTCTTTCAACAGCATTTTAACAAACATTAAAAACATATCGTTCTTTCTTTTTTCCAAAAAACAGCCTCAGCTGTCGTCCCCTTTATTCTCCAAGGACAGAACTGCCATTGTTATTGACTGAAGACTGGTGTTATTACAGATAAAGGAGTCACCTGGGAGTCAACGGCCATAAAAATACAGACCAAGAACATACAGGACAACTTTACTGCCTTCTACAGACATAATTCAATAACAGTGACAGTTGGCCCTCGTCCTTTCTCCTCCGGAGGAAGATCTGGCATGTCATCTGACAACTTCTCAGTTTCTGTTTCTCTTAATTAGTTTCTGAACGCAGAAAGAGAAGTTCACCGTTTAACCGCTCAGAGAGGCAAGTGACACGTATCTAATCTGAGAGCTGTCACACGGAGCAGCCGTCAAGCTGGGCTTGAGAAAAGACACGGAATGAAATGAAAGACGTGACAGTCTTAAGAGCAGAAGGCTCTGAAAATTAGAAAATGACGAGCAGCACAGCAACGTTTTCCAGCCTCAGTCTTACAGGCCCCATTCCACGGACAACTGAATGTTCCTCACCTTTTATATGGCAACACTTAAGATTTCAAAATGTGATGTCAGTTTAGCTCCACCCACTTGCACTGAAGGTACAAATGTTTCCGCCTGGACTGCTTTTTAACGAGGGACAATACAGGGCAGCCAATCAGAAGAGAGCTTGTATATATATATAGCACTGTTGCCGGATAAAAACCTCGTATCTCGGGAAATGATAAGTTTACAGGAGAAGGGAAAAACATAGCTTACTTTTAATGTAAGTCAATGGAACCAGACATCCTCCTAAGTCATTTTGGGCCATTTCTGTTGGTCCATTCTTCATAAGATTTACGTACAATGTAAAGGACAACAGGCATTTTCAAATTATGTCATAAACTGTAAAATGACAAAAATGGAGATACAAGGTTTTTTTCTGACAGCAGCAATATATATATATATATATCAGTCCTAAAGACGCAGTAACAGAGCAGTCAGTTTAATTCTAAGGGATAAAGACAGGCTGGAAGCGGTCAGGCCTACCTACAATATCTCGTTCGTTTACTGCAGGCGTCACAATCCAAATGTCAAGAAGTTTTTCAGGTTTCAACAAAAGCTATAGCCGCTTTTCTCGCATCTCCAGCAGGAAACTTTTCCACTGGAACAGTCTCTTGAAAAAGGCTTCAAAAGGTTGAAAGGCTGACGTTGCTTCTCTTTCACCAGCTTCCTGTTCGAATTTTCCCATTCTGCTGCACCATTTAAGGTGGAACGGGTGAATTTGAACAAGAAGCTGGCGAATGAAAAGCTGAATTCAACCTCATGACTTTTTAGTGTTTGGCAGGCTTGGCTCGCAGGTTTTAACTAACGATGTGTTCTTACCCTGAAATGACTACCTGAAATTAGATAATCACTCAGCTATCTCTGTAGTCATTAGCATTCGACCTAGGATTCGACGTTCAAACAAGGGAATAAAGCAGAAAGGCAACTACTACATTAACCCAGCTAATCTTACCATCCCTGTCACCCCTCCATCCCCAAATCACCTCACAGATCCCGAAACCAATGCTTACAACAAAATTCCTAACAGATCCTATTAGCTGAAAACAGAAAAGGCTTGGGCATAATTCATTCGTCAGCACAGTAAATTGGATAAATTTAAAAATTAGATTTCACAGGCCGATACTGTAGTTTTGACAGAATACAAGGTCTCAATTCCTGATTGCTGTATTACTCGTCTACATTATAAATGTATTCCGAGTTTAAATAAAGGCTGATTGACTGACTGATTGATTGATAGTGTTTCCCAGTTTCTTGTTGCAGATTAAACGTATCTGGAGTGATTATAAATGCAAATAAGTCCCTTCATCTCTAAATGATGGACGTTCGTCTTAAATCTCTCTCTTTGCCGTTTCGTTAGCTACTAGCTGGGCGAGACTGTTGTCTGTGTTGCTATGGTGACCAGCCGTCTGCGCTGGTCTTCAGGGTTAAAGGGTGAATCAGCAGTTCTACATTAACTCCAGCGTTTAAGACCATTTACTGTTAAACGGTGTTGAAGGATCAGCAGAGCTTTAATTTACTGTAGAGGAGGATTATTTTATTATTACCTGCTGATCTGATTCAGCTGTGGAGCCGCGACAGGGCAGTAAGAGCTGCATGTTGCCATTGACTGCTTTAGTGTAAGGAGGTCAGGATGGCTGATTTACGCCAGTCTTCTTCTCGTCTTAACGCTGCGGCAACATCAGCCGTGTACAATAATATCGAAAGTTTTACATCCAGGCTCAATCAAATAGTGACATGCCAGGGCGCGCGAGAGAGCGGGCAAGCAAGAGCACAACAGACACAGAGAGGGGGAGAGGGAATGTGTGCAATTGGGCAAATGCAGTCGTGAGCGCCTGAAATCTCTGTAAATCTGCTCCACTTTACAGCAACAATCATATTAACTTTAAAAAAAAGTAAACTGTAAAATTTTTTTAATACTTCAAGTTCACAGAGTGCAACAGTGATGGACGGGAACGCGCAGAAGACTTGAGAAACCACATTATTAAAAAAGCATCAATGCTTTATCATTTTTTACATTTCTGTTACAGTGGTTTCTTATTTTGTTTGTTTTTCATGCTTTTAAGTTCATAACAAACAATCAACAACGCGATGATCTGCCAGAGTATACAGCTCTACTGTCAACTGGGCCGAGCCTCAGATCTTCCCCAGCCAACGTATCTTCCCGTAAGTACCACTATACAGCGGAGAGGGAAAAGGGCTTCTCTCCAAAGGTGAGGGATGATGGGAAATAAGCTCAAAAATCTAGTTGCAGTCTTGCAGTGACCCTGCAGGATCCCCAGGGTGTCAGTCTTTTCAAAGTCTTCTAATGTGTGGTGAGCATGAATTACATGTCCTTAAATATACAGACAACCCTAATAATGAGAAGGTCACATGCTACAGAAACAGCTTGTGTAATCTCCATAGAAAAGCACTGACCAGCAGCACGGCACACTCTGGAGCAGCCTAGGGTCACCTAAGGTCGTCTAGAGGGGTATAAAGCCCCCCAGCATTAGCCTGTGGAGCTGAAGAGCTGCGTTCTCTGGAGTGATGGAGCTCCACAAAGTACCTTTGGGGTGAATTGGAGATACAGAGCTGACCTTCCATCATCAGTATCTGACCTCACGAGACTAGGGGGGTGTGACTGGGGAATGTCAGGTTCCAGCAAGTCTCATCAAAGCACAAACTCCAGCACGAGCGGAAAACAGGATGAGGAAAGGAGAAAAATATGTGGTGTGTGGTGGAAGGAGGGCTCAGAGAGACGCAGCCAGAAACAGGGATGGAGGAAAAGTGACGGAACCTGTGTGAGTGGACGAGAGAGCCAACGGCACTGTGCAGTGACGCAAACTGCAGCTGGACATCACCATGGCCGGCCTGGAATTAGAGCTACTTATAGAGAGAGCAGGGATGCAGACCCGTCTGCTGTGGGCAGTGATCAGTGTGTGGGCGGCGGGGTCTGTTGTGTCATCCACCGAACTACGCTATTTAATTTCTAGTGAAAAATGGCCATTAAATATGAGTTATTTACTTCACAGGAGATATTTCAGAGGAGACTTGACAAAACATGTATGCAGAGGAGCTCACAGAGCTACGTACGACCCCCTGGAAGAGCTGGTCGACACCAAAACTGCCCCCATCAGATAAACAGCACTGGAGAGAGAGGAGAAAATCAAGCTGCTTCAGATCTGCAAACATCCACAGGTGTTTCTGTCCATCCTACCACTGTGAGAAGACCACTCAGCGCTGTGGGTCTGAAAGGAGGTGTAGCTGATCAAGAAGAACCTCATGGTTCTATTAGGACCAAGAGTTCTATACAGGACCATTTCATGCTTACATGGTTCTTTACATGGTAAAATAGTTCTATTATATATATATATAAATCTTTTATTGTGAGTTCAGATCATGCCTTCAACATGGCGGTGGTAGTATGAGGGCAGACTGATTGAGGGAGGGGGAAAACTCTGAGAACTTGTCTGGACTTCTGGGCAGCTTCTGCCTGTGGCTAGACAGACAGACCCCATCATAGCTGGAGCAGGACTGATGTAGGACTGAGGAACAGGGAGGAGACGGGGTGGCGGTGGGGATTGCGAACACTTTGTCACGGGAACAGAAGGTCAAAATGTGAATTTATAGGGCGTTAGATTGGAAGAAGGGGGGGTTTTATCAGTGCTCCTCCCCCAACATTGAAAATGGTTCTATACAGCACCAAAAAGGGTCCTGTTACTGCTACGATGTCAAGCTTGTAACCTTTTTCTGTGCCATATAGAACCATATACAACACATTGTCCATCAGTCTGAAGAGCTATTTCACCATGCAGAGGACCACTTAAGCATGAACTCTTAAAAGCTTAGAAGCTGCTCAGAACAACGACTGACCACCCCAGAGTCCACTACATGTGTCTGGGATTACCTGCATCTCTCAGAAGCAAAAAAATGCAATACCAGCTTTGAAAGTGTGAAAAAATGCAGATTTCTTTCCAAACCTGAAAGCGAGTCTGCTGAAAAGAACAGAAGCTGCTTTTTATTCCTAATGGTGAAAAATGTACTAATTAGATTTAGTTATTTGTAATTTTCCGCTTTTCTTCCTGAAAAATGAATGACTCGCGGCTGTTTTCTCTGGGAATGAAATAAACGAAGGGGGTCTCTGATTCTGCACAGCCTTCTCCACAGCATTTACTATATCAGTGGTTTCTTCTAAAAATACTGGATTCAGTATAAGAGCAGCAAAACGTCGCTGCAAGTTTCCTGTTATTGGTGCAGTAATTAGACGCTGGCTGTTTGTGCAGTGGGCTGGCACGGCCCGCTCTCATCCTGAATGGCTGTTATTTGGATTTTTCCCTCTCCCCAGAGAGGATGCCCCGAGTTATCCTGGAACAGCCTGGCGCATGTACGAGATGCTGAGGCCCTTATGTAACCTGCTGGCCCTGGGTACTACTCCCAACTCTCCTCTCTGTTTTTCTCCTTTTCCTCTCGCTCTTTCGTCCACTTCGCTCTCTTTTCTGTCACCTCGCTCGCCTCTCGTCCTCTTCGCCTGCGCTGACCGTTCGGGTCTGCTCCGCGGCCGGTCTGAGCCCTCCTAATGGGGCTCGGGGGAGAGCGCAGACGTAAGACGTCAAGCAGGTAATGACTTTAGTCTGACTCTGATCTCCGAGCACACGTCAGCACATCATCCGAGCGATGCACATGAAACGTGATTCTGAGAGGCTGAAGAGCTGCGCCGCCTGTCAAAAGTTTGGGGACACAATGCCTTCCGTCTACTTTCTTCCAAGGAATGTTTGATTTACACTGCTCAATCAAGCAATTGAGCAAACAACGCTCAGCTGTAAGCGTTAAACAGCTACAACTGTACGTACAAGTTTAGGCATCCCTGGCTTGTTTTGTGGATCTGTCAAGTGAAAACAAGTCAAACGGCCTTTACAGCGGCACACCTCACACAATTCATTACAATTACGATTCATAAACCAACATACGCTGATAAACTGACACATTTTAGTGTGTTCTCCATAGAGGACGGGCTATTTGCACTATAACATCAACAAAACGTCATTTGATGAGGGGTGGTCAAACTTTGCATGCGACTGCAGGTGCTAATTACAGATGGCAGAGTGACCAAAAGCTAATAAACATAATCGCAATAAAGAGAAATCTAGTGCTTGAGTGAAAGTAGAGACACTCGGTGAAATGTTACTCAAGCAAAAATGCTCTATTTATATTTTTACTTTGGTGAAAATACAAGTTTAGTATTAGAGTAAAAGCAATGGCTACAAATACGGTTCTTTAGTAAAAGGAACTTTTCTTAGGACCATTTCACCCTTAAATGGTTCTTTGCATGGTGAAACGGTTCATCAGCTGGATGGAGAACGTGTATATGGTTCCATTTAGAATATTTTTGTGTTCTATATAGCACCAAAAAGGGTTCTACTACTGCTACGACGTCAAGTTTGCAATGCTTTTAGGTGCTATGTACAACCATATACAACATATTCTCCATCAATCTGAAGAACCATTTCACCAAGCATACAACCATGTAAGCATGAAATGGTTCTATGTAGAACTTACAGATCTTAGAATCATTCCCTTTATACTAAAGAACCCGTGATTTAACGTGTTTTTAAGAGTGTATTCTAACAATCCAACAGCTCCTTCATCCTCGGATTTAAAATCCCGCGTGACACTTCAGCATTTCCTTTCATTCTGAAGCTTGTCAGAGACCTAGTTACAGTGGATAAGCTATGATTGGACGTTCAGTATTCAGGGGAGGGGTTTAGTGAAAGGTGAACTATGATTGGGTTGATTTATTTGTGAAAGCGCATCATATTCTTTCACATATTGTAACTGTGTTTACATGCCAGGATTTTTGTCTATCAACTGAACACATTCCGATTACAGATTAAGGCTGAGGTGTTTATTCTCACTCTACTCCACAATCTGAGGGAAAATCTCTGTTTTCATGCTCACTACAAGTAATCAGGTACAAAATTACACATGCATAGAGCACCACTTAGTGCAGATGTTACCATGACAACCAGCGTCATGTGAGGTCCAGTCAGAGTGAGATGAGCAGCAGTGAGCAGTGATTGTGTTTATAATTGCTTTAAAATGACGTCAGACTCAGGAAAGCGTCCTTCACACGTCCTTATTAAAGAAGGCCGAGAGGAAGACGTCGTGCTCTGAGACGCATAAGCTGGACGTCCGTCCCACCGCCGTCTTTTAAAGACCAGAGCATGAACTTCGTCTCCTCTGCAGACCAGTTTCTGCTCCGCCGTGTTGAACAGTATAAACTCTCACTGTGACGCGACGCTCATGCAGAACGGACTGAAACTTTCCGATAGGGAATGTAATCGGATACAGACGTTTACACGGATATTATTCTTCTATTTAATGGATTAATTTACAGGATTACCCACCTCGATCAATCAGATTAGACTACTCAGTCAGATCAGACTAGACTACTCCGATTGAGCTACTAGTGGGATTATTATTATGAATGGATTATTAGGCTGCATGTAAACGTGGTTATTGCTCTGAGAACAACAGCAGCCTCTTTGTTAGATTGTCTGTTATGTTAGTTATACAGTCACAAAAAATGGTCATTCAAGAGTTTGTAGTAATAGGAACGGTTCTATTAAGAACCATAAGCTCCAGATAGAATCATTTAATACTTATAAATAAATGGTTTTAATGGTTAAATGGTACTCAAATTTTAATACTTAAATGGTTCTATGTTTGGTGAAATGGCTCTTCAGACTGATGGAGAATGTGTTGTATATGGTTCTATATGGCACCAAAAAAGGGCTACAAGCTTGACATCTACGCAATAATAGAACCCATTTTGGTGCTCTGTAGAACCATTTTAACAAGATTATACATAGAATCGTACAAGTTCTTCATCCAAAGAACCATGTAATGAACCCTTTAAGCAGGTTACACATCCATTCAGACCCATCGTGCTGGGCTGTCTTCTCACAGTGGTCCGATTGAGGTGTCGGTAGTGGTGGTGTGAATGTAAAACAGGGAAATACTAATTGCAATATTTTCTGGCTAATATTGCGACTGCAGTTTAAATGTATTTATGTACTATGAATTAAGATCCACCAAGAAGACCAGCCCATCCATTTCTTCAGCTTTAACTGCTGAACGCAGCAGGCCAACCGACCCGTTCATGAGCTGTTATTATCTAAGATAATAAAATGTATGATTTCAGTTTTATAAATGATTGATCTTACAGTTCTATATACTACATATACTTTATAAAAGACATTTGAAACAACTACATTAATTAACAACTTGCAGTATTAGTTTGAGGTCCAGCAGTGGACACTAGGGCAGAAGATTCTGTGGAGTTGTGATTCATTTCTACCAATTTTGTGATTTAAATTGTGGTTTAATATCTTTTAACCGAGTTTGTTTATGTCTGTTTTTCTAGCCAAGCAGACCAGTATATCCACTTTTCAGGCTTGAGGCATGAAAACTAAACACACAGTGGCAGATTGCCAGGTAGCTGTGTTTACGATGTCACAGCACACGGATGTTTGGTTGCTTCTGATTGGTTTAACTCGTCTACAGAAGGTTCATAAGCTCCGTTTTCGCAGGTTAAAGGTGCCCACTTGAAACTTTACGGATGTTTGAGCAACTCGTGGCAGCTCCATGTGAATCTTCTCAGTTCAGTCGAGCTCCGTTCAGTATCTCGAAGGCTGTTTTGAGTCTTCATACAACAACAGGAGCAGTAATAGCGATGAGACGGAGGCACGAGTCTCAAAAACGTGCTGGAAGAAGACTTACCTACAAAGTAAAACTATCCAGCTCTCAGGTTCAGGTGTGTGTGTGTGTGTGTGTGTGTGTGAGTGAGAAGCCAAGAATGTGCCTTGGTGCGGACGCATCTTAGAAGGGATTAAAAGCAATGCTACGTTCACTTTCCCAAGGGAAAGAGGCATATTCATAACTTAAAGTTTTAGAATAGAAAAACAGGGCGTCGGGAGTCAACAGCCACGTTTACATGCAGCCTACTAATCCGTTAACAATCCAACTAATAGCTCAATCGGAATAGAATACGTCCACGTAAACACCTCATTCGGAAAAGACTAGTCCCTTGTCCCTAGTCAAGGCCATTCAGAATACAATTCCTGTCCTATTGTTTGAGGTGGGTAATCTTGTAAATAATCTGTTAAATAGAAGAATCCGTGTACACGCCTGTTTCTGATTACTTTCCCAATCGGAAAATTCGGCATGTCATAGTGAAAGTTTATACTGTTCAACATGGCGGAGCAGAAACTGGTCTGCAGAGGACACGGAGTTTATGTTCTGATCCACAAAGACGGCGGTGGGACGGACTTTTCAAATCTTACATCATTTTAAAGCAATTGAAAACAAAAGCACTGCACACTGCTGCTCATCTCACTCTGACTGGACTAACGTGATGCTCGTTGTCATGGTAACGTTTAAGCGGTTCTCTGCGCATGCATGTGGTTTTGAATGTGATTACTTGTAGGGAGCATGTAAACGGAGATTTTCCATCAGATCGTTGAGGAGAGTGAGAATAAACACCTCAGTCTGAAGGTGTAATCGGAATAAATTCAATCAGATTGGCCAAAATCTTAGCATGTAAAAACATATATTGCCAATGAAATATACACCTGTAA
>NC_051211.1:4141614-4166614 GCF_015220715.1 Pygocentrus nattereri | reverse complement strand
TATATTAATGCCATGCAGTTAAACACACTGTAGGAATAATCTCAGGTTATATTAATCCCATGCTGTAAAACATAACAGATAAATAACCCCAGATTATATTAATTCTGCACTAAAAAACTGTAGAGATCATCTCAAATGATATTGATTCCATGCTATAAAACAAACTATAGAAATAATCTCAGGTTATATTAATCCCATACTATAAAACCAACTGTAGAAATAATCTCAGGTTATAATAATCCCATGCTGTAAAACCAATTGTACAAATAATATCAGGTTATATTAATCCTATGATATAAAACTATAGAAATAATCTCAGGTTATATTAATCCCATGATATAAAACCAACTGTAGAAATAATCTCAGGTTATATTAATCCCATGATATAAAACCAACTGTAGAAATAATCTCAGGTTATATTAATCCCATGATATAAAACCAACTGTAGAAATAATCTCAGGTTATATTAATCCCATGATATAACACAAATCAGAGAAATTAACCCAGATTATATTAATTCTGCACTAAAAACTGTAGAGATCATCTCAGGATCCCATGCTATGAAACAAATCAGAAAAAATAACTTCGGGTTATTTTATTTATTTATTTTTAAGCAATAATCATTTCAGAATACATTAATCCCATGCTATAAAACAAACTGGCGAAATAACCCCAGATTAAATAAATTCTGTACTAAAACCATAGAAATAATTTCAGGCTACATTGATCCCATGCTATAAAACAAATCGGGGAAATACCCCCAGATTCTATTAATTCTGCACTAAAAACCTGTAGAAATAATCTGAGATTATATTAATCCCATGCTATAAAATGAAGCATAGAACTAAGCCCAAAATAAAATGATCCATGCTACAAATGCTACAGAGGAAATATTTAGGGATGCTTTGATGTAAAAAGGGAATATCGTTATACAATATTTAACAACAATATTTATCATCACTGTAAATCAATACGTCACAATATGCTTTCAATTTAATTCAATTCAACTTGTGATTATACAGTACAGGGTAGTACAGTATAATGAAACACTATGGAGCTACTTCTCCACTGCAGTAATAAAAGATGCATAGTAAACAGGGCAAAGACAAAAGACAGTAAAAGACAGATGAAGTATGTATACTTTTTAAGTATATTATGCATATCATCAGTAGAACACTGACCAACCGCGAGTTACAGTTGTAGCATTACAGCATGTTAAATGGTGAAGGTCATTATCTCCGCAGTTCGGACAGTATTATTTCATTGTAGCACTGCTGGTTCTTTTTTAGTCATGGTGAAAATGTGTGAAAGTATTGTGCTGTACGTTTTTGGCATATGCAAAACTTTGGGCACCCAAAAAAGTATGTAAACACATCCTCTACAGAGAACGCGCTGCTCGTTTGTTGGCGGCATGATGGCACAGTGGGTTGCCTCACAGCGAGGAGGGCCTGGGTTCGATTCCCCGGCCGGGTAACCAGGGTCCTCTCTGTGTGGAGTCTGCATGTTCCCACAGTCCAAAGACATGCAGTCAGGCCAACTGGACACGCTAAATTAGCCCCAAGGCAGAGCTGGACGATATGGCCAAAAGTCTTACCACGATAAAATCTTTCATCCATACATGTGACGATAAATGTAAAATTATTACTATTATTATTACTATTATTTTTATCACACCACCTTACTGCCATCACTCCTACCACATCCATGTCAGAGTATATCACAGTGATCAAATACCAGCTACCATGACTGGGCTTCTCCAATCTATCATAGTAGTTTGAGGGGTGAACTGCAATATACATATATGTCGGCCCACCCTTTGCAGCTATAACAGCTTCAACTCTTCTGGGAAGGCTTTCCACAAGGGTTAGGAGTGTTTATGGGAATTTTTGACCGTTCTTCCAGAAGCGCATTTGTGAGGTCAGACACTGCTGTTGGGCGAGAAGGCCTTCAGCGCCCCCACAACCCATGAGGATGAGCGGCTTAGACAGTGTGTGCGTTTCTTTGCTGAATTTAAATGATCTACCGTGGCATATTTGCGGCATATATCTGTGCAAAAGCGACGACGTGGTATATTTTATGTTTTTCAATATGTTAGAGGACGTGACAACATCTGCTCGATAAAACATGTAATCTGACCGCTGCTGTTCCAGCGCCTCTAGATTCTGCCACATGTACCACGTTATTGTGCAGCTCCACTCCAAAGCTAAATGAAGACATCACAGCTTTTGAGATGCTCCTCAGTCTCTCGGCTTCAGGCAGGCCGAGGACGGGATTCTTGAATGGATTTAAATGAATGACGGCGCGGCTCTTTCGGATCGTGTGAAATTAAAATCAGCCGAACGCACGAGCTTCCCGGGACTCCGCAGGGCAGCGCCGCGTTAATCTCTCAGGAGCATTAGGCCTCGGTTTCACAGACTGTTCTTGGCTAATAGTAATCACCTCAGAAAATCCACCTTAAAGCTCTTAGGCGTGGAGAACTGTTTAAGCAGAGCCTGACGCTGCCACATTACGTGATGATAAATGGCCCCGATCTCTGTAATCACTTCACACCGTAATCAGTCTTCATACTTTTATTCAGAGGCCTAATACCCGAACCCTGTGATCTGGAACTGGTCTGAAAGCGTGATCAGAGAAACAGCAAATGCCATGTTTCCTCAGCACCCGCTGCCGTTTCTCCATCTCCATCTCGGCCACGTGGCTCGCTCTCGTCTTCTGTTGCCGCGCTCTTTCTCAGAGTGTGCCAACAAACAAACCGCCCTGAAACAACATGAGTAATCTCCACCAATCCACTTCTCCGCTAATACCTATTCCGGCCTTAACACAGGAAAACTCTGCCATCTGGCCTGATCCAAACCAGAGCTGCGCTTTCTCAGCACCAACAAATAACCTTTCCACTGTTTATTTTAACTTTACACAGATTTAAATCATTAGAAACGGAACCACGTGTAACACTCACCAACAAACACCCTTAAAATCACTCAAGTGACGGACATCAGCACCGCATCATCGTCGCTCTGCCCTTGCTTTCAGTGCTCACTCTCAGTATGAGCAGAGAATACAACCAGCCAGCGGTGCTGACATCGCTAAAGCTTCCCAGCGGCCAGCCGACCTGCGACAGCGGACTGAGGCTCATCTTTCATCTGCTTACCTTTGACGTTTTAATCAAAACGCTTTCCTGGAATGACCACTGTCCCTTGGCGACCTCACGGTCCTTGCTTCTGTAGGGGGAGAAAACAACTGATTAAAACGCCATCAGCCTTTTGGAAAGACCCTCAGCACCAAACTTATCCAGCACTCCATCATTAAAGAAGCATTTCAGCCTAAAACCACTGTTTAAAATGTTATTCGACGTGTTCTGCGGTTCTGCAGCATGGGTCCAGCAGCTCATCAGCTTGACCGTCTGCACATCTTTACATTCATCAGTGTTCTTTCACTGCAATACCCAGCATGCATTTCGCATACACATCACCATACAACCACTGTGGTGTCATCCAGTCGTGACCAGCTTACCACGGTTGTTGAACCAAATCATGACCCAAACAGTGATTTTATCCTTATTCAGCCCAAAGTGGACACCAGACACCAGGTCACACCCCTTCAGCCAAAGACAGAGTCAAACTGATTAAAGGTATCTAGACAACCGGCTACCTGGCGAACTTCCTAATGTGACAAGTCAGAAAATCCATTCGCTCCACTCTCATGACGATTTGAAGACTGGCAGCAGTAAAACATCAGTGTCGGAATAAAACCTCGTAACTTCACATGAAAAGGAGAAAACATGCTGTACTTTTAATGCAAGTCAATGGAACCAGACGTTTTCCCCCAAGTCGTTCTGGGCTGTTTACTTTTCTCCATTCATCATGAAATTTATACACAATGTAAAGATTAACATATACAGTACCGTGAGAAAGTTTTAGGCATCTAAGCAAATGTTTAAACAGTTGACCTCAGCAGTGAGTTTATCACAAT
Source organism: Pygocentrus nattereri (assembly GCF_015220715.1). NCBI lineage: Eukaryota > Metazoa > Chordata > Actinopteri > Characiformes > Serrasalmidae > Pygocentrus > Pygocentrus nattereri. The sequence continues at coordinate 4,162,645 of NC_051211.1, read as the reverse complement.
ATCTATATATTTTTTCTCGGGAATTTCTCGGGTCCATATTTTTCCTGGACACCTTCACAGCCGCCACAGAGACTCGTTAATATCATCAATTACATCATGAGCTCAATTTACTGAGCACTGATTGGTCAAACCAGGATTTGCTTTATAACTACATATAATACTGGACTTCCTCCAGGAGAGGCTTGGAGATGGGTAAACAAACACACTAACGTCCAGAATATCACTAGTTATTATATATATATATATATATATATAAAATCATTATTAATTAATATTCTGTACATTTTGTTTATTCAAATATTAACACTTTTCTCAGCAAATAAACACAAACTACACAAATAAATAGATTTTGAAAATGTGTCTTGGGTGCCTGAGACTTTCACGCCGTACTGTACGCTCAAATCATATCAAAAACAGAAAAAACGACAAAAATCCAACAGCAGCGACGTCCAGTTTCCTACCAGTTAGCAAAGAAAAAATAAAATAAAAAATCCTGACCAGCCTGCTCCAAAAATTCAATCCAGAGGTCGCTGACGCTGTCGAAACGTTCCTCTCACCTTCAAGATGCATCATCACCTCCTTTACATCATCTTATTTTCAAACCACGCGACCCTGGTTGGGAGATCTCAGGTATGGGCAGCTGAACTATCGCAGGGGTGTCAAACCACTAAAAGGGCCATATTAAAAAACCTAATTTGTGGGGTGTTTTTACTAAACATTTCGCTGTGACCCCAACTGGACAGTATTCATTTAAAACAGGCCAAAGCTGCAACAGCAAAACAGGCATTAAATACTTTTTCAAAAATAATTCAAAATAAAAATGAATTGTTTCAGGCCGTCTTCTCTTCCTGTATAACTGCTGGCCCATAGCCTGTTGCTGGGGGACAGAGCGCACACTATGTTGCAGTGCATGCTGGGGATTGCAGTGCATCCCAGGATGACCAGGCTAAGGATAACAGAAAATGAAATTGTGCTTGACACACAATGAATTTAATCAACTAAAATCTAAACGCTCGGCCTCGGTCGTCTATTCGGCTGCACAGGAGAGCCACTCAGTTGTTAATCACGCGATGCAGCAAAGAGTTCAGAGAAAGATGAAGAGCAGAAAACTGACGCAAACAGTGTTGTGCCAAAGTTACACCTTCTGTTGATTTTCTAAGTGAAAAGTCCAATATCACAAGTTCCATCCCTGGTGGTGCTACAGCCATCCATGGCCAGGGGTCCAAGAGAGCACAACTGGCCTCGCTCTCTGGGTGGGCTGGATGGCCCCCCATCACTCAGCGCAGGCGTCTGTAAGCTGATGTAACAATGTGTCCAGCTGTCTGATGATTGTTGCATGACTTTTCACAAGTTTCAGAGAAAGTTAGCCCCCCAGCCCCCCCCCCCCCCCCCCCACCCCCCCACCCCCCCCCCCCCCGAAGAAAATTTGGGAAAAAATCACAAATAAAAGCAAATAAAGCAGAAATTGTGCACTAAAAGTAAAAAAGTCATGTTGAAGTTCTTCCCTTAGAGAATATGTTAACTTATTTGTACTTCAACCTTTTGCACATGACTCTGTCTTATATTGTGAAAAAAACATCGTGATAAATCTGTGCCACACTGCCCACCCTTAGGGGTCCGTCGGCTGAGCTGGTGGCGTGTTTGCCGGGGGCTCTTTCCACGGTTTGTTTAACTAAGGTGATTTGAGTTTCAGGCCTGGAGAGTCCCCACCACAGACCCCCCCCCCCCCCCCTCTCTCTCTCTCTCTCTCTCTCTCTCTCTCTCTCTCTCTCTCTCTCTCTCTCTCTCTCTCTCTCTCTCTCTCTCTCTCTCTCTCTCTCTCTCTCTCTCTCTCTCTCTCTCTCTCTCTCTCTCTCTCTCTCTCTAAACCACACATCAGTAACGCTCCATTCACGTCGAGGCAGCTCACACAAACATACACGGCCAGCTCCTCACCCCTGCAGCCCTGACCAGCTCTGAGGAGCTAAAATCAATAAACCCAATACTCTTAACCTGACCCCCGCTAACCTCGGCAGCGCCTGGCATCCTCTGGGGTTTGTCTGTATGTAAGCATCTCGTGTTCGGAGGGTCGGGGTCACGGGGGGGAGCTCGTGCTCGGAGGCTGGGGGTGCAGGGCCTCTGGATTGGGCCTTGTTTTGGTTGAGAATAATGGACGTAAGGCTGCTATCAGTGGAGCCCCCTGAGATTCGGTGCTCCACTTGGCTTTGGTTTTGGCTCGTTTTCATAACGCATACAGCAGAACCTGCAAAAACAACCCGCTACATTCCAAAAGACTAACCCTTTAAACCCAAGAGCTCATTTCCCGTCCTCATTTATGCCACTACAGGACGGCGCATTAGATTCAGAGTAGAGAGTAAAGACTCACATTAGCTGAACGTTACTGTACTGAACTGAAGAGTAAGTCCTAAGATTAATAACTGAATTACTGCACAACGATATCGGAATCATCAGTGACGACACACATTCGCTTAAAAGCAAAAACGTCTGATGTTTCGATTCGACTGATATTTCAAACCTGATGTTTTTATTCTACCCAGTTTCTATGTTTTTAGAAATATGTATCAGTACAGGCCTTGACAGATAGAGTAATACACAATTTCTGCACATCGCTGTGCAGTTTATTTGCAGAATTAAACATATTATATAAAAACATATACAATGTCTCCAGTGCAAAAGGTATTATATATACACACACACACACACACACACACACACACACACACACACATACATACATACATACATATATATATATAAAAAATTTGATTTATTTGCTCATCAATATGTTAAATTCAGCAAATAATCAATAATTGTGCACTTAAATTTGTATAACAGACGATATTTGAGTGTGTTCTCTGTAGATCATGCTAATGAACTTATTTTCACTTATTTTCATACCAACAACACAAACTGACCGGCCGTGTTCAAACCTTCACAGACGACCTTATTTACGGGAAAAACCTCTGATTCCCACATCAGTGCATCACACACTTCTGATCATTTTAATGCAGAATTACTGGGTATTTGCTGAATTTAACATACTGGGAAAAAAAGATTTATGGTGCATTCAATATTTTATGTAATACTTAGTAAAGATTTTTATTCATATGTTTATAATTTTATTCAATGTTAAAAACAGCAGAAACTGTTTCCTGAAAGTAGAAATAATGTCATGTTTACGTTGTTTCTGTAGAGATGTTGACGTCACATGACTGTATCTTCTATTGTGAAACTCTTCTGGGAAGGCTTTCCACGAGGGTTAGGATTGTTTATGGGAATTTCTGACCATTCTTCCAGAAGAGCATTTGTGAGGTCAGATACTGATGTTGGACGAGAAGGCCTGGCTCACAGTCTCCGCTCTAATTCATCCCAAAGGTGTTCTATGGGGTTGAGGTCAGGACTCTGTGCAGGCCAGTCAAGTTCTTCCACACCAAACTGGCTCATCCACGTCTTTATGGACCTGCTTTGTGCACTGGTGCGCAGTCATGTTGGAACAGGTTCCTTTCACTGGAACTAAGGGCCCAACTCCTGAAAAACAGCCCCACACCATGATCCCCCCTCCACCAAAATTTACACTCAGCACAATGCAGTCAGACAAGTACCGTCTCCTGGCAACCACCAAACCCAGACCCATCCATCGGATGACCAGATGGAGAAGCGTGATTGGTCACTCCAGAGAACTCGTCTCCACTGCTCTAGAGTCCAGTGGCGGCGCTTTACTCCACTGCATTCCACGCTTTGCATTGCGCTTGGTGATGTAAGGCTTGGATGCAGCTGCTCGGCCATGGAAACCCATTCCATGAAGCTCTCTACGCTGTTCTTGAGCTGATCTGAAGGCCACATGAAGTTTGGAGGTCTGTAGTGATTGACTCTGCAGAAAGTTGGTGACCCCACCAGATCAACACCACCACGTAAACGGATTAGGCTTTCACATAAAACCTTATGTAAATTCTATCTTTACATATTCCCACATCAGTGCATCCCCGAAACTGAATAAGTCTCCAGCTGAAAGGGTTCAGATTAGGGTTGTCCTGATATCGATATTTCTTTTTTCTTATATAGATTTTTTTGTATTTAAATTCGACAAGGGGGCTGCACACCTACGATTTTCAATCATTTGATGTGACAACAAATTTGATTTGACATCTGCATATATCAGCCTACAGCAGATTAGCCCCGCCCATCCAAGATGAAGTTATAAGGAGTCTTTCAGCCAGGACTTCTTTAAGAATAAGGCACAATGCAGGGCAACCAGTCAGAACAGAGCTCATTTACATGTGTCAGTCTTAAAGGTACAGCCTGTTTAACTCTAAGGGATAAGGAGAGGTTGGAAAATGGAATGTCGAAATGAACGATGACTATTTTTGGTACACAAAACCACAACTTTGTGTGGGACATGAGCTCTTTAAGGCTTAACACTCAGTGAATAATGCTTAATTAAATTTCCCGTGATTTGAAATTTGACAGGAAAGCGGCGCTGAACCGTTCAGCCCTCGTTTTTAGTTAATGTACTTTTTTCTTACTGTTCTATTGTTTTTTATTCACCCTCAAACTTGACTTCCGCTGCGTTCCGTCCTGTTTATTTGACATGGACAGAGCAGATGAACACCATTGCGTAAAGGTGCGATAGATGTATTGCATACAGGGTTAAGGCTAATTTGAAGGCTTTGCTGTCACCAGCGGCCCTGAATGGGACGCACACAGCAGCGTAACCACACTGTCCCTGATTGTCCCGAGGCCAGACGGGGCTCTCTGTAATCCGGCTGGACAAACGGCAGTTGGTTGGGGACTCCCCTCTGAATGGTGGGTATTGTGCTCAGCGAGGTCCTCTGATGCTCACTGTCTGGCTCCAGTCCCGCCAGCTCACTGTGCACTTGTGCTACACGCATGTGTACCCGCTCTTCAGCGCTCGTGCATTTATAAGTGTGTCTGCTCAATGTGTCCGGCTTTGGCTCAGCGCGGTCAGCGTTAAGCGGAAAGACCGTAGCCTCATGCGCAGCTGGCCGAAGAGAAGGAGGTCTTTGTCTACAGGGAGATCCTGTCTCTCCATCTTATGACTCTTAACTGACACCAACAAACACCGCAGCGCAGCCGCCGAGCCACACGTGCACCACACATGTGCATATCAGGATCGGCTTCAAACAGAGCCTTCGCTGAGACTACACAAAACAAAGGCGTGCGCAACCAAAACCTCCAGCATTAGACTAATTCGTCCCGACGCCAGCACTGAAGCCTCAGAGATCTTCTCCTGGGGTGTAGCTGGGAGCCACAAGCCAGGTGGTCGCCTCCAAGAGGGGGGCAACTGGCATAACATTCTGACCACCTCATTGTTTCTGCGCTCATTGTCCACTTTATCAGCTCCACTTACTGTATAGCTGCACTCTGTAGTTCTACAGTTACAGACAGTTAAATTCCATGCTCTGCTGATTTTCTAAGGGAAAGTAAGTGAACACGTCGTCTACACAGAGAGGACGTGGCAGTTGGCAGTTGTCTGCAAAAAATGTGCACGATTGCACAATTTCTGTTCGAGTTCAATAAAAAAAAAGCACATGTTTTATTTTAAACTGACGATGTAAACAGCAGAGGACGTGTAACTTCTTTACACGCCGACGACTGGACCAGGGCTGCTCAACCCTGTATACTGTGCATAAAAGTAGCTGATGATTAGAAGAGCCGCAGGCCAGGTGGTCTTCTCCAAAAGGGGGCCCTTTGAAATACATTGAATTACATATTTAAACACAAAGTGTTCAGTTCAGTGATGCCTGTGATCATACAGCCCGTCTCATTTTTACACTTTATCCTGCAAATCTTTTTGTAATTTTTCTCTCTCTAAATATTTCCATCCAGCAGACGCTGTGAATGACCACCCAACTTAACCCACAGCTACACGGAAGTTTAAATAACATGAATATATAAACTGTTGAATAAACACTTCATGGCTCACTTACATCAAGTAAACATGCTGTTAACAGCAGAACCGTAACTGCATTGGGAACGCATCGGTGCTGTTGCAGAACGTGAGTGAACTCAGTGTGAGTGAAGGGTTAATAAGTTGGTATTTATTATTGATTGATTGATCATTTCATTGATTTCTTAATTCTGACACGCAGGCAGGTTTAACTAACTATCAGTCTAAATTAGAATAACAGCTGAGCTGAGTTGTAGTTCTAGCTAAATTCCAGTGAAGCATGTTGAGCGTGGAACCTTCATGCTGCAGGAGGTTTTCGTCTGATTGGTTCCTCTTCGATGCGGTTCTCCATTTCAGCTTTTAACACCGTAATCATCCGTATGAGCTGATTTCATAGCGCTAACGTTGGGAACCAAGCCGCAGTGTCGGATGGGTGAAGCAAATCTGCCCATCACATGGAAACATTTAGCCAGAACAGGATTTGAGGATGAACTGTAAATATGTGAAGCTGAGTGAGACCCCCTGTCCGAGACCCTCAGAGGAGGCTGTTTGAACTTTCCCTGACAAATCCCGAAAGGGAGGTCATGCCCAAAAAATTTTCCATGGGTCACGCTGACCTTGCAGGCCTCCAGGCCGTAACTCACAGTTGCTTCTGGACGGAGAGCGCAGAGGGAGAAACAGACCGCAAAGTAAAGGCATGCGATTCCCGCCGCCGAGTCGGCTTTCAGTCCACTCCGAGATTTATTTCTGCGGCCGCCGCTATCGGCGTTAGTTCCAGAGACAAGCGGGGGCTCCATTCAGCACCAGAAAAATAAACCCCTGTATCAACTAGAAATCGGAGATGTGCAACATTGTTGGTGCCCTCAAGCAGAAGATGGAACTAGAGGAACCCATCCTGACCCATCGAGAGGCTCTGAGACCTCTGCTGTCACACCAAACCTCTCGATAAACTGAGTCTCGAGTCTGGCCTTGGAAGAAGACGCCTCGGGGTCTCGCGAGCGTCTGCTCCCCCACATTGGCAGATATTTGACACTGATGGTGGCGTCAGAGTCGGGCCTCACAGCAAAACACTCCGCGAACATGGCGAACGCCCTCGCCACGGTTTGATCCGCGAACGGCCCGATTCGGAGCGCAGTGTTTATGAGTGTGAAAGCGAGAGATCAACAAAATATGCTGAGAACCGAAAGCCCCATGTGTTCAAGCAAATGGACAGAGACACACAAGCACTAACGCTGAGCCAGACGCAGCAGAGCGAGAGATCATGTTTTTGTTTTAGAGAAGAAAATATAACAAAAATATCCAATAAAAACGAGCGTCTGGTTTGTGAGACTTTCTAACCGGTCCTAAAACTGAACTGGCTGATCCGTGCTTTGCATACATGATATGCCCACCTGGGTCGTTCTCCAGTCGTATCACGGAGGTTTCAGGGCTTAAAATATCAGGCACAGCTCCAACAGCCAGTGTGTACATTTACACAGCTGAGCCGAGATTAAGTAACACCTTTCCCTCATGATTCCGCTGATTTTTCTTTCTTTATCCTGGTTCAAAGCCGCTCGGCAGCTGTAAAACAGCTCGTCACAAAACCCGTTTTCAAACCTTTTTTAATATGAAACAATATTTTCAAGAGGTTTAACTGAGGAAGTTGTATAAAACAGGTTCTGGTTTACTTTTTATATAATTGACGTTAAACTACATTTAAAAATATGTATTTTATTTAAAAAAACCACGTCACAGAGATTGTGGTCACCGGTGTTATCAGGCACAGTATTTTCAGCTCCATTAAACTGCTTCATTGGGTCGAGGCTCATCAGAGAGGAAGCGTCTCAAGGCCTGAGGAGGCGAGTCAGACTCGCTCACTATATTTCATTAATGTATTAATGATTTTGTTTATCATGCAGAACATTACGTCTGTGTGTCACTGGGGTTTCGTGCTTTAATGGCCGGGTAATTCATTTTTTGTCAAAATAATGCCATAAATATTATTTTCATTTCTGATTTTAAACAGTTGCACAAGGTCGCCTGATCAGCCCACGAGTCCGCCCATTTACAGAATCCTCAGCTTTAACCAGAACGTCACTGGAGTGACCGTCACTGGTGTGACCCCACATTCATACAACACCAGTGACTGTGAAGTATGTTTGGAACGAAGCTCCTTTAAGTGTCTGTGATGACAGGAGATGTTAATGGACATATTAAGATTATTTCGCCTGAATCCCCACTGCAAACAGAGAACGACCCACACACGACCACCTCACCACAGCTAAACTGCTCATTACTGCTCCACCGTGAAAAATCCCTTTAACGCTTTTAATAGAATAATCTTTGACTGTAGTGCTGCTCAGACCAAGTGTAGTGATAAAGTAAGAGCCGAGCCCAGTTTTGTATGAATTTAGGGGCTGACAGCTTATTTTTAACTAGACCTAGACTGTTCGGCTGGCCTGGGCACCCTGTTATCAGCCACCTCAAAACAAAACATCGGGAATCCAAGCTAACTGTAAACAACTCGGCCCAATCAACGTTGACCGAGCTTGTGTGTTTGACTGAGTTGATTAAATAACCGTGATGCTCAGCCTCTCCTGGCTTACTGCTTTACTTATGCATCATTTTGCATAGCGACAATAACAGGCTCATTAAGTTCGTTAATGCCACAATATACATTAGAATAAAGTCGTATTCATAATTCAAATAATCATAAAAACAATAAAAAGTAACAAGAATTTCTTGGGTCCATATTTTTCCTCGACACCTTCACAGCCGCCACAGAGACTCGTTAATATCATCAATGACATCATGAGCTCAATTTACTGAGCACTGATTGGTCAAACCAGGAGCTGCTTTTTAACTACATATAATACTGGGCTTCCTCGAGGAGAGGCTTGGAAATGGGTAAACAAACCATTAAACGCCGGGGAGCGAGGAGGTGGACGCATACGCTGAGATAAGCGACTTTTATTACGGGCAAATCCAGAGTCATGGTCAAAACGGTCCAGGTTCAAATAGCCGACACGAGAGCAGGAGGGACAGACATGACAAAATGAAGACAGAACTCCAAACAGCATAAACATAAAAAACCAGCACAATCAAACAGAACAAAGACCAGCGGCTTATAAAACAGGGAAACGAGGGACAGGCGGAAAACGGGTGGTGACAACGAGGGGCGGAGTCACAAAACAAGGCGCCAGACTAGGAAACCAAAAGAAAGAACAGGTGGACTAGACCAAAACAAACCACGAACACATGGACAGGACTGGGAGGGGCCAATCATGAGAAACAAACACACTAACATCCAGAAAATCACTATTTACATACATATATATATATATATATATATAAAATCTAAATAATCATTATTAATTAATATTCTATACATTTTGAAAATGAGTCTTGGGTGCCTGAGACTTCCACACAGTACTATAAGAGTTCTCCTGTTCTTACGATGCCAAGCTTGTAACAACAGAAGAACCTGGTTTGGTGTTATATACAACCCCTGGCAAAAAGTATGGAATCACCAGTCTGGGATGAGCACTCATTCAGATATTTTATTCTGTAGAACAAACTCAGATCAAAAACATGATGCAATAATAAGGTCATTCCAAAGTGCAACTTGTTGGCTTTCAGAAACACTAAAAGAAATAAAAAAAAAAAACATTGTGGAAACAAAGTAAACGTTACTTTTATTGAGCAAGCACGGGGAAAAAAATATGGAATCACTCAATTCTGAGGAAAAAAATATGGAATCACTCAATTCTGAGGAAAAAATATGGAATCACTCAAATTGGAGATAGAAAATAAGGACACACCCAGTCAATTTCCTTTCCCTAAATGGACACCTGCCTCAGATTAGATCTGCTCGTTAGTCTGCAGTTAAAAACACCTGCAGTCATGACACCTTGGAGGGCTGCTGGACGAAGTGGAGTGGCAAGAACCATGGCTCCAACAAGAGAAATGTCTCTTGAAACAAAAGAGAGGATTGTGAAACTTCTTGAAGAAGGTAACTCTTCACGCATGGTTGCTAAAGATGTGGGCTGTTCACAGTCAGCTGTATCCAAGATATGGACCAAATACAAACAGCATGGAATGGTTGTTAAAGCCAAGCGTACTGGTAGACCAAGAAAGACCTCACAGCGTCAAGACAAAGAACTTAAGGCCATTTGTCTTGAAAACCGAAAAAGTACAACTAAACAGATGAAGCGTAAATGGGAGGAAGCTGGAGCCAATGTATGTGACCGAACCGTAAAGGAAATGGGATTTCAATACAGGAAAGCTAAAAGAAAACCATCATTTACACCTAAACAGAAAAGAACAAGACTGCAATGGGCTAAGGAGAGGCAATCATGGACTGTGGATGACTGGATGAAAGTTATCTTCAGTGATGAGTCAAGAATCTGCATTGGACAAGGTGATGATGCTGGAACTTTTGTTTGCTGCTGTTCCAGTGAGATTTATGAAGAGGACTGCCTGAAGAAAACAACCAAATTTCCACAGTCCTTGATGATATGGGGCTGCATGTCAGGCAAAGGCACTGGGGAGATGACTGTGGTTAATTCTTCTATCAATGCACAAGTTTACATTGACATTTTGGACAGTTTTCTCATCCCTTCAATTGAACAGATGTTTGGAGATGATGAAATAATTTTCCAAGATGACAATGCATCGTGCCATAGGGCAAAAACAGTGAAGGCATTCCTTGAAGAACGACACATTCAGTTGATGTCATGGCCTGCAAATAGTCCAGATCTCAACCCAATTGAAAACCTGTGGTGGAAATTGAAAAAAATGGTCCACAAGAAGGCTCCAACCTGCAAAGCTGATCTGGCAACTGCTACCAAAGAGAGTTGGCACCAAATTGATGAAGAATACTGTTTGTCACTCAAGTCCATGCCTCAGAGACTGCAAGCCGTTACAAAAGCCAAGGGTGGTGCAACTAAATACCAGTGATGTATTTTAAATGTTCTTTTGTTTATCTGTTTTTCATGATTCCATATTTTTTTCCTCAGAATTGAGTGATTCCATATTTTTTTCCCCGTGCTTGCTCAATAAAAGTAATGTTTACTTTGTTTCCACAATGTTTTTTTTTATTTCTTTTAGTGTTTCTGAAAGCCAACAAGTTGCACTTTGGAATGACCTTATTATTGCATCATGTTTTTGATCTGAGTTTGTTCTACAGAATAAAATGTCTGAATGAGTGCTCATCCCAGACTGGTGATTCCATACTTTTTGCCAGGGGTTGTAGAACTCTTTTCAACGCGGTTCTATACAGAACTCGTACACCATGTTCTCCCACAGTCTGAAGAACTCTTTCAGGATGCCACAAACCCTTCAGTGGTGTTCATGATTCCTTAAGGAACCATCTTTTGTAGGAGTGCAGGCTGCTAATATGAGTTTTCGTTTTTCCCAGTAGGTTCTGAGAAAGCACAATTTCTCCACAACTCCTGGAAATCCTGCATGATCGTGGAACAGAACAGAAAGCTGCTAGTGAACATGTTTGAGATGCCATCTCAGGCCCGTGTGAAGGGGCGAAGAGCGTGAGTCTCCTCCTGGTGCTGAATAAGTGAACGCTGCTTCAATAAACACAGCAGTGTGAGGTCAGTGCTTCTCCAGTGCCCAACAAGTGACCCTTTCACACCTTCAGCTTCAGCGCCTTATGGATATTAGTCAGCTCACACACAAGGGAATCCCCGTCTCACAGAAACAGAAGGTGCAGATTCTAAACCTTTTAGTGGCAAGACTGTTAAAAATGAGCTTCATTAACTTTTTCATGGAAATGTATAACAATGATCAGGCGTAACGTTCTGACCACCTCCTCGTTTCTACACTCACTGTCCACTTTATCAGCTCCACTTACTGTATAGCTGCACTCTGTAGTTCTACAGTTACAGGCTGTAGTCCATCTGTTTCTCTGATAATCTGTTACCCTGTTTTTCAGTGGTCAGGACCCCCATGGACCCTCACAGAGCAGGTACTAATAATATAGTCAGTCTATAATTACTCTAGATGTCTGACAGTATCTTGAAGGACTGCTAAAATGACTCTTCTCCTACGGAAAGGAACGCAGACACAAGCCTTTCTTCTACATACTCTAAGCTGACTAACTGGTTTTGTCATACAGGCTCCGTGTAGCAGTGGAGGTGTGAGGTAATGAGAAGACGCAAGCTGGCAGGTTAGCAGTCACATCGTAAGCATGAAGATGTGCACAGGGGAGGTGCCTCCTAGGAACGCACAAACACAGTGTGTCCACATCACGGTACGAGATGTGCAATAGCAGTAGGACACAAACAGCGTAAGGGCTTTTATGTGTTATACAAACCTGATCTCGAAAACGTTGGGATACATGAGACGCAAATAAAACCAGGAACTGATGTGGAAATCCAGCCAGCGTATTTAAATAAACACAGACAAGATATTTAACGTTTTACCTTATCAATTTCATAGTTTTGTTGTAAATATACACTCATTCTGCCTGCAACACATTCCAAAATTCTTGGGACAGGAGCAATTTATGACTACGAACATTGCTAAACACTTTATAAGAGCTGATGCAAACTTCTCAGGTATAAAAGGAGCATCCAGGAGACGCTGAACCATTATGAGCGAGGATGGGTCGAGGCTTGCCACTTAATAGACCAACTTTAAAGATGTTCCTCAACAAGTGCTTGCAAGGATTTGAGGGATTTTACCCTCTACAGTGGATAATCTTATCAAATAATTTGGGGGATACTGAGAAATCTCTGCCCATAAAAAGCAAGGCTGAACGTCCATGACCTTCACCCCTCAGTCCACGAGATGGATGTCACCACTTGGGCTCAGGAACACAAGCCATTGCCAACAAACACCATCCACTACTGCATCCACAAATGTAGGGCAAGACTTTTCTACAAACAGTGGAAGTCAGATATCATCGACTTCCAAAAACGCCGCTGACTTCTCTGGACTTGAACTGATCTGAAATGAACTGATGCTCAGTGGAAATGCATACTGGAGTTGACTAGTGACTAGTCAACCTTTCAGAGTGTTCACAGAAATAATGGATTTTGTGTTCTTTAGGGCCAAAGAAGTAATTGACCCGTCCAGATTGTTACCAGTGTAAAGTTCAAAATCCAGTCATGGTACAGGGATCTGGTTATGGGCAACCTGAACATCTGTAAAAGCAACAATAACTCTGAAAGATACACTATATTGCCAAATGTATTCATTCACCCATTCAAATCATTGAATTCGCTACAGACCTCCAAACTACATGTGGCCTTCAGATCTGCTCAAGAACAGCGTAGAGAGCTTCATGGAATGGGTTTCCATGGCCGAGCAGCTGCATCCAAGCCTTACATCACCAAGCACAATGCAAAGCGTGGAATGCAGTGGTGTAAAGCACCGCCACTGGACTCTAGAGCAGTGGAGACGTGTTCTCTGGAGTGACCAATCACGCTTCTCCGTGTGGTCATCCGATGGACCAGTCTGGGTTTGGTGGTTGCCAGGAGACGGTACTTGTCTGACTGCATTGTGCCGAGTGTAAAGTTTGGTGGAGGGGGGATCATGGTGTGGGGTTGTTTTTCAGGAGTTGGGCTCGGCCCCTTAGTTCCAGTGAAAGGAACTCTTAAAGCTTCAGCACCAAGAGATTTTGGACAATTTCATGCTCCCAACTTTGTGGGAACAGTTTGGGGACGGCCCCTTCCTGCTCCAACATGACTGCGCAACAGTGCACAAAGCAGGTCCATAAAGACACGGATGAGCCAGTTTGGTGTGGAAGAACTTGACCGGCCTGCACAGAGTCCTGACCTCAACCCCATAGAACACCTTTGGGATGAATTAGAGCGGAGACTGTGAGCCAGGCCTTCTCATCCAACATCAGTGTCTGACCTCACAAATGTGCTTCTGGAAGAACGGTCAGAAATTCCCATAAACACTCCTAACCCTTGTGGAAAGCCTTCCCAGAAGAGATGAAGCTGTTATAGCTGCAAAGGGTGGGCCGACATCATATTAAACCCTATGGATTAAGAATGGGATGTCACGCAAGTTCATGCGTGTGAAGACAGACTTTTGGCAACACAGTGTATTTGCACATTTTGGAGAGACATAAGCTGCCTTCTAGATCAGGGTTCCTCAACCTGTGGGTAACGGTACGCTCTATAATGATGACGGGGCCGTTTACTTCTCTAACCTCATTTGACTGGCGCACTTAAAGACTTACTTTGCTCTGCTTTAAGCTTTAGCTGCATTTCTCACATCTCCAGCAGGAAAGTTTTCAAAAAATCAGAGCAGATTACGATAAAATGTCTCTCGGTCATTCTTGTTCGAACTTTCCTGTTCCACCTGGAACAGGAAAGGTTCGAAACTAGAGGTAGGGAGTTAGTTAGCACTAACACTTTTTAATGAAAGAAGTGGAAGAAAATACAGAAAAAAGGAACAATTGATCGATTAGTTGTCGATTATTAAATTAATCTCCAAATTTTGGTAATCGATAAGTTGGTTTGAGTAATTTTTAAAAGATTTCTGCTTCTTATATTTGAATATTTTCTGGTTTCTTTACCCCTCTGTGACACCTGAACATGTTTTATGGTGTGGACAATGAGTTTTTTTCGGAAAACCTGGAAAAGTTTTTTCTGCCATTTCACCACTTTCTGAAAGACCAAGCAACTAAATGATTAATCGAGAAAATAACAGATTAATCGACAGTGAAAACAGTCGTCAGTTTCAGCCCTAGAAGAGAACCTCCATACATTTCTTTAAATATGAACACACAGAGTGAAACGCCGGATGTTCTACAGGATTAGGCAGGTTGTAAACAAGAATATGCTGCTTCGCAATTCCCACTGGCTGCTGGACCCAAAGCAATGACACAGATTAGGTAAAACGTTATAAGTGAAATTTCTTACTGGTGGTTTTACTGAGCCTATGTGGTGTTAGAGAAACAAACCGGCGCTCGTCTTTTTTACTGAAGTCTCGTACTTTACCGAAACCCCCCGGGACGTCTTTAATGATGGGGTTTTGGCAATGGGAGGCACTTCCTAAAACACTCTGCAGTGATGAAATGTCTCCTTCATACTCTCCAACACTCTCACTTTCCCCTCTCTCACTTCCTCATGCTGTTATCTTTCGCTCCCTCTCTGCCTATCTGTCCATCCTCCCATCTGCGCGTCTCTAATTTCTCTAAAACCACTTTCACTAATGCACTCTCACTAATATAATAATAACAATAACACAGCCCTACTGTCTCCTTCATATCCTCATCTGCACCTCCCCTCCACCTCCCACCCCCTCCCTCCACTCTTCTCCCCCTGTTTTCTCTCTTGGCAGAGCTACAGTTCTCCGAGTTGATCAGGGAGGAGGAGCGTGGAAGCTTACGAAACCGGCCGGGGGCCGGGGATCCACTGCAATATCCGAAGGGCAGCACAGGCCAGTGTCCTTAAAGAGGAACGCCACTGATTCTTGGTGAAATTTATGCAGAGATGTAAACAGTCAATCTGAGGGCTTTGGGGTGAAATGATTCAGATGTCTTTACAGTGGTGGTGATAGGAACCAGAGGTCGCCATGGCTACAACACAAATACAGCCCTTTTATTTACCATCAGAACCAGCAGTCAACCTACAGCCTTCTGCGTTTATATGATGCTAGAATAACGTTCATTCTCAAAAATACATTTATTTTGACCATTTTCATTCCACCATTGATTAAAGGGCTACAGAATGAGGCTACAAATACCTTTCAGGGCAAAGTTTCTCATAAAAGAACGTCCCAGACATCAGGCAGCGTTCTCATAATCGTTTCCAGTAAGACATTCCTGCTTTTATAGGCATTAAACTCTTCAGACTAAAGGATGCGCAGAATCAGAATCCACTCTAAACACGAAACTGAACGCTGCTGCTACACCTGCACCAAAATAGTCGTATAGGTCTCTCTGTGCCGAACAGCCAGATGCATCAATTAGTGCGTTTACATACACTCAATAATCCGATCATAATCAGACTCTGCGGTTATCTGATTATTCAAATGGTCATGCGATATGAAGTTTGAGTTATACGTTACGTTTACGTCACGTCTTCTTCTGTGTGTTTATCGGCTGGTAGTAAAGCAGAAATCTGATTACTGATGATTCGGACTCATGAAGACCTGGAGTTTCCCCGTTATCCGAGTCCTCGAGTGCATGTAGACACGTTGATCGGATTACTGACGAAATCTGATTTTCTGCAGTTATCAGATTAGTAAGTGAATGTAAACACACTCAGTGTCATCATGTAGCACTTTAACTGATGCATGTTTTTAAAAGTCAACTCATTTAAAACTGAACAATATTTGATTTATAATGTCGTTTATATTGCAAGTTTGGTAAGTGAAAAGTTTTGCAAACGTGTCCGTTCAGCCGGATAAGTTCGGCTGAAAAGATCGTCCGTTGTCCAGTTTGCTTGCAAAGAAATTGGAAGTGGCCATAGAAAACGCTGACAGTGCATCCCTTCAGACGCCTGGTTCCTATCACCACCACTGTGAACAACTCTGACTCGGTAAGAACGGAGCATTTCACACCAAACCTCTCTGAATAAGCCGGCTTACATTTTCACCTCTAAATTAAGCAAAAGGAAGGTTGGAACTCCCCTTTAATGCGCCTGTTGCAGCAGGTCCAGTGACTAATGTAGTGCGCACTATGGAGCAGATTCTCTGAGCTGTTAAAGCTTCACTGAATTGCATTCATACCCAAGTCAGAGCTGTGAAAGGTGTTAAAGGAGAGCTGCTACAAACGTGTGTGAGAGAGAAACGGTTAGAGGGAAAAGTGAAAGAGAGCATGTAAGGACGGCGCTTCACTCAGAACAGCCCAGACTGATTACATAAGCACGCCGTCGTCTCTGAGAGCTCAGTGTGAGCGAGAGGAACCTCGAACGACCCCAGACTCCACAGACTCCCGTTTAGCAGCTCCAGATCGTAGTTTCTAACGGATTAAAACAGCAGTTATAACGCAGGACAGCGAAGACGCCGAGGAAGCCTTCAGGGCGTGCGGCGCTCCGGGGAACAATTAGCCCAAAAACAACCTTGTGTGTGTTTCCTCTGCCTCATGTTTGTCTTAAAGGGCCACATCAGGGACAATCTCAGGGATTTTTGATGCACCGTTCGCCTCTCAGCCCATACTTTTGAGCTGTGATGTCACAAAAACACATTTACATACGTCCACATACGTTCCGTCTACAGCAGCTGAGCTCCGTCCAGTTATGCTGAAGTTATAAGGCGTCTTCCAGCCTGGATTGCCTTCTAAACGAGGCACAGTACACGGACAGCTAATCAGAATACAGCTCATTTACATACGGCTGTGATCAATTTGCACGTCTGCAGGGAAATTAATATACGGCATGTTCTTGCAAACTTTCGATTCATTTGCAGATTTTAAGACTTTTATTTGAAAAATAAATGAACAATAAATACATGAAATTTTGTGGGTTTTTTCAGTGAAAAATACAGAAATAGTGCATTAAAATGTGCAGAAGAAACTTATTTTCCCTTAGAAAATCAACAACAACAACAGCATGGAGTGGCCAGGTTACCCAAACTTTTGCCTACAGCTGTATATCCATCTTAAAGGCACAGTAAGGAAAGCAGCAGGTATTTTTTAGAGAGAGGTTAGAAAATGATCTTGTTAAAAAAGAAAAAGTTGGATGGAAACTACAGAAACGCAGTAAAATCAAACGGAAGGCTTTACTGAAGGCTTCTGAAGTGACTGCTGTCTGAGATCCTAATCAGATTCCTGCAGTTATCTGATGATTCCAATGGTCGTCAAACAACAGCACCCTCTGATTTCTTAGATCGGAGTCAGGTCTAGAAATCTGATGAAGAGGCTGGGTTCAGCTCAGTAATCAGGTTTCTCAGTGCTGTGAACTCTCACTCTGATTTCTTTCACATTTCTGTCTGAGCATGTGCGAAAACTGACAGCGGTACCGGAAATAAGCGAGCAGCGTCGCCACGAGACGCAGCGAAACACGTTGAAACGTGTTTGAGACGATGTTTGAGACGATGAAACCAAATACATACTTTACGAAATGAAGGATTTAAATATTTTCACTTCTAGATCGTGTCTGTTCATATTTTCAGGTAAAATCACTGTTTTAAAAAAGCCGCAGCATGAAGTTTGATTTTTACATTACTTTTATGTTTCGTCTTCTTCTGAGTTTATTGGCTGGTAGTAAAGCAGAAATCTGATCACTGACTGACTCATGAAGACCCGGAGTTTCCCCATTACCTGATTACTCCAGTGCGGGTAAACGAGTTGATCAGATTACTTTTCTTCAGATCTTTTCCTGCAGTTATCAGATTATTAAATGAGAAGATTTTGGTCTAAAACATTTTTTTTTTACATCCGTTCTTGGTGGAGGGATACATGTAAGGTGTTGTGAGGCAAAATAGTCGCCAAAGAAAACAACTTATTTATTTTCAAGATTTTCCAGTATTTTACTATGAACATTCCCAATAAAATCTCTGAAGACTCCTGTAGGTTCTCTGGTGGTTCTGGATGGTAAATAAAACGTCTATATCTGTGTTGTAGCCATGTCGACCCCTGGTTCCCATCACCACCACTGTAAAGGCATCTGAACCATTTCACACCAAACCCACTCTGAATGACTCTGTTTACATCTCAAAAGACGAACGCAGTAAAAAAACATTGGTGGATTTCCACTTTAAGAAAAGAAAACATGAGTCTTGGCTCATAAAAGCGCTTCTGCTGAGCCTGCGAACGGCTCTGCGCCGCTCATTACCCACTGCTAGTCTGAACAGAGGGGAACGACGGCTCCATTGGAAATAGAAGCTGAAACGCTCGCATGAGCACAGGCCTCCTTTACATGCTCCCAAGCCCGAAACGAGCAGATCATTACAAAGCCCCTTAGTGTGAGAACAAGGGCGGCGAAGACTAATGAATAATGACCAACCTGAGACTCCAGAAGTGCTGACATGATATCACAGCTAATAGCGCTGGATGAATTTTAACAGCCCAAGTGCTCCTGGCCCTCCTCATTCCATAGCGAAGCCATAGGGGCGATTACGGAGAGTAAGCAGCCTATAGAGGGGAAGGTGCTTGAGAATGCATTAGGACATGCATCTCTGTGCACACAGCTGGCGGAGCCAACACGAGGGAGGTAAAATGCAGGCTTTGTGTGCGTTTAAATGCTTTGAGACTTGTACAACACTGGCGACGGCACGCACACACAGGGGCGTCTGTCATGTCAAATATGAAAAAGGATGCGTTTCATAATGCAGGACATGGACTCACTGCAAATGCAGTGCAGCTTGTAATGTATTAAAGGATCAGTCCAAACAGGGAAACTAGGCTGCCGGCTTTGAATGTGTTGTTTTTGTGACATCATAAAAAAAAAATTCATATGTTTCTCCGTCTACTCAGCCTGCAGCAGTTTAGTCCCACCCACTCACGTTAAAGAGTGTTTCAGCCTGGATTGTTTTCTGAACGAGGGCCAATGCAGGGCAGCCAATCAGAACATAGGTCATTTACATACAGCGATCAGGCACAACATTATGACCACCTCATTGCCCAGTTTATCAGCTCCACTTACTGTATAGCTGCACTTTGTAGTTCTACAGTTACAGACTGTAGTCCATCTGTTTCTCTGTTACCCTGTTCTTCAGTGGTCAGGACCCCCAGGGACCCTCACAGAGCAGGTACTGTTTGGGTGGTGGGTCATTCTCAGCACTGCAGTAACACTGACGTGGTGGTGGTGGTGTGTTAGTGTGTTGCGCTAGTGTGAGTGGATCAGACACAGCAGTGCTGCTGGAGTTTAGACATCTCAGTGTCGCTGCTGGACTGAGAACAGTCCACCAATCAAAAATATCCAGCCAACAGCGTCCTGTGACCACTGATGAAGGACCAGAGGACGGCCAACACAAACTGTGCAGCAGCAGATGAGCTGTCGTCTCTGACTTTACATCTACAAGGTGGACCGACAAGGTAGGAGTGTCTAATAGAGTGGACAGTGAGTGGACACAGTGTTTAAAAACTCCAGCAGCGCTGCTGTGTCTGATCCACTCACACCATGGGGGTCCTGACCACTGAAGAACAGGGTAAAAGGGGGCTAACACTGTTGGATTCCTCGACTCATCAAAATACCTGCAAAAACTCATCTGGAAATTTCGCAGCAGATTGCACTGAATACTGTAACACATGAAAACATGCAATCACTTTTCCAGCACTTTCTACAGGCTGAAGCCACAATACAAACACCATCATTTGATCCTAAAAGGGTTAAACTGGCATTTCAGTTTCTTAAAAGGGAAAATAAGTTGCCTTTTTAAAACATGCTGCATCAAAAGTAAGAGGCAACTGGCTATTTAGTACAATGTGTCATGCATAATTAAGCTCCAGTGTTTGTGTTTGTGTGTGTGTGTGTGTGTGTGTGTGTGTGTGTGTGTGTGTGCATGCTGTAGATGGGTTCAATCCCCACCAGGCAAGCACCCTACACTGTAGCAGTAAGATTCCTTGGGCAAGACTCCTAACACCCCCTTGGCCTGCCTGTGTAAAATGATGAAACTGGAGGTCACTCTGGATAAAAGCGTCAGCCAAATGCCGTAAATGTAAATTCTGATTTTTCACTTCTGATTTCTGTGTCTGCCACTTCCCATCATGCATTGTCGATGTTGCGCCTGTTTGTGATGCTTATTTTGCAGTAGCAATTATAAAATGACATATCGTGCAGCCCTGAACGGACATTCTGAACGAGTGAGATCACAAAGCTTACGTCAACTGTGACTGCAGCAGGTTCCTCAAGCAGACTACCAGCATGTGCAGTAACTAACGGATAAGATCTCTTTCTTATCTAAATGCTGTCAGCTTCAACGCCTCGCTTTGTTCTCACGGCCAGCAAAAGTCGACGCGTCAGTCAGACCAGTCGGATAACGGCCTATTCTGCAGATACACGTCTCAAAAAGCTGCCTGCAAACGAGGCCACGGTAACGAAGGCCTCATCACTGATGTGCATCACAACAAAATGTGCACAAAACTTCCCTGAACTTTGTGCAGCCCTGAAGAACCCTCACATACTGAGCGTGCAGGAACCAGAGAGAGAGGGAGGACGAGATGGAGCTCTGGGGTTCAAATGAAGGCCTGTGCTGCTCTTTCTCTCCTCATTAATTATTCATCCAGCC